>NW_001914911.1:47515-77532 GCF_000208925.1 Entamoeba histolytica HM-1:IMSS | reverse complement strand
AAATACTAAATGGCACATTAAAGTGAAAGTAAATGATATAATGGAAGGAAGAGTAGAGTGTAATTCAATAATAAAAAATATCATATTAAAGAATAACTCTACAGAAATTGATGAAGAATATCTTAACACTCTCATCAATAAAATAAAAAAAAAAAATGAAAATAGAAAAATGTACAAACATTAATTACTACTTTCAAAGAAACGAAGCTGATCGATTAATAATGGAAATTAATAATAGATGGATATGGTCAGGAAGCAGAATGCAGGATTATATGCAAGACGATATGAAGAGGATTTCAATGATTATGCACTTTTATCTCCAAAATAAAATAATAAGAGATAAATTTGATGAAATAAAAGAAATCCTGAAGAAAATTAATAGACTAGAAGATATAGTCAATGAAATTGTACAGAATCAAGTGCATCATGAAATTAAATGAACATGATGAAGAAGGAATAAAAGTTAAAGCACTAGAAAGAATAAAGTACCCAAAATATATGATGGCTATGATTAAAGAATTAAATTCAATAAGGAAGAAAGGGTCAGAATCAATACAAATAAAATAATGTTTGATTCTAATAAGAAAATTAGAATAAGGAAGAAATAAAGAATGAAATATACCCAAATAACGATATTACTTTAGAATATTGGAAATGTTATATGAAACACAGGTGATATTAAATTAAGAGAATTGGAAAATAAAACAAATCACCTCATGGAATGAAAGCTACAGAAATTATGATAATGTCATAATAACAATAAATGAAATAAATTTAAGTATAATGAAAATAAGTAACTGGAAAACACCATGAATAGACATTATATATTAGTATTATTGGAAAAGGATATCATCATCAAGAGAAATCATTCTTAATATCTTCAATGAATGGTTAAACTTCATTCAAAACATCCCATTAGATATGGTAAGTGGAAGAACTTTACTAATCCACAAATTGATATGAATGATGTCACTAATTATCGTCATATCAGTTGTACAAATGTAATAATGAAAGTATTTACTTCCATATTAAAAGAAAAGATTCACAGAAGACTTAACATGAATAATGAATCATTTAAAATCAGTAGAAACCAATTGGGATGTAAATTATAATCTTTAGCTGCTAAAGAAGGAATAATAAATAGTTATATGATGAAGCAGCAGAAAGAAGAGAAATACCCAAAATATGTGGAGTCATATTATGACATTAAGAAAACATATGACACAACAAATCATGAATGTGTAATTGAATCATTAAAATATTTTAATTATGAGGGAGTCATCATAGACATAATTGAAAGTATGATGACTAAATGGAAGATATTCATCGGCTATAAATATAATGAATATCTATGATGTATTAAATTAAATAAAGGAATTTTACAAGTGATTCCTTATCCCCTCTACTCTTCATCATCCAGATGAATGTAATTTCTCAAATCATCGAAGAGAAAATCACAAAAGTAAATCACACATTATATATGGATGAAATGAGAATAATGACAGAAAATAGTGAAGAAATTGGAATAATCCACAAAGAAGTTATTGATAAATACATCAAAAATGGATATGTCATCAAACAAATGACATTTTAGAAGATGGTTTGAGTCAAAAAGAGTAGATAAAACTACTACAATGAAAGCATGGAAGTCCATCAATATTAAGAAAATGAATTTCTCCAATTAACTAAAATGCAAGATGGAGCAATATTCAGATTGTATAGAAAATCAAAAATAATGAAAAATGAAAGATTGAAATACTCAACACTTTGTAAAGACAAGATAGCAATAGTAGAACACATCTTACTATCTTGTATTGGTAATAAAAAATCACAAATGAAAAAACATGACAATATTGGCATAATAATATTGATTAATAAGAAAATATATAGGAAACAAACAATATAAAAAATATAATATGAAACAATGTTCCAATATAAAGACATTACTATGATATTGAACAAATAAATAATGCCTAAAAATGTTGGACAATATCATAAAATATCATATATATGTATTAGATAAAAAGAATAAAATTGATCTATTATTTGATATGATTATTGTTGAATATCATAATTTTAATGGAGTGTATTTGAAGAAAAGAAATATGTACAATGAATTAATGAATGTGTTAATGAAAATAGAGAAAATAAAATATGACAAAATAAATCCAATAGTAATTTCAAATAATTGAATAATAAACACAGAATTTATTGGATTAAATAAATAAAGAAATAAAAACTAAGGTTAACATTATTAAAGAAATTAAAAACCTTGTAATAAGAAACATGATGGGTGTCATAGAATACCGCTGAGAACACAATTAAAAATACTCTGTAGAGCTATTAGAAGACAAAGTGACAGTATTGGTCTCATCCAATAAAGGAACAATAAAAGTTAGTTCTATTAATACTTAATTAATTGCTTTTAATTTAGCTATAATTCTTTTATTTGAATTGATTATTTTCAATTTGATTTCTATTTGATTTTGTCAACCATATTTGAAATAATTAAATAAAGATAATATCACTGTATTAGTCAATATTATTTAATGTATATACTACATTTCTCTGAATCATTCATTTTAACCATGAAATAAGATAAAATATTACTTTATTAATATAAATTACATTTAGTCATAAAAACAATTATATTATTTTACTATTATTTAAATAATACTATGAATAATAATGCGTGTAATCAATTTTTCATTCTGTCTTGAAAAAAAAGAAGTTAATTATAGTTTTTATTATATAAAACAAATTATAAATTTATTAATGTCACAATAAAATGGATTAATACCTTCTCTTAGATACCAATTTATACAAAAGCAAAAAAATTATTTTTTAACTTGTTTCAGTTCAATTTAAACACTAAAAACTTGACATATTTAAATATCATAATGAAAGATTTAACTAGTTTTGTGTATTAAATTTAGTCACAACCATCTTAAATTCATACTACTTCAGAAAAAATATATATATAATTTTTATTTAATTTATTTTATTTTTGACTACCCTCAACTAAAATTATATTTCGTAATGACAAAATATTAACATAAACCATTTTATTAACTAATAAATAAATTAATTTACGTTATTATAAAATATAGAATTTGTCTACAGCGTCACTTTTGAAATATTGACTATATAACAAAAATAAAAACAAAAAAAGGTTTTTTATAAATATTAATTCTAAAAATACATATGATGTTTTCAAATGAAATGCAAAAAGGGTGAAGAAAAAGTTTTTTTAAAAAAATATAAAAAAACTTTATTTATTAAAATAAAATGAGTGCCATAACACGTCTTTCTTCCTCTTCACCTGAATTACCAAAAACGAGAATTCCTCACAAAAGAGTTAGATCCATTGGAGCAACAGGAAAAAGTACATTTTATGGAGAAGAACGACCAGTTATAATTAATGGAAAAGTTTTGATATCTGGAGGACTCACACTTCCATTATTATCTTCTTCATATTTAGTTTCAAAGAATGGAGAAATTAAACGACTTAAAACAGGACAGTCGTTTGAGGAGAATGAAGAAGACCAATTATTATGTGTTTGTTATGAATTAATTACAATTTTATATTATTCATAATTATATTTAAGAGAGAACAACTAACGTTTATATTAGAAGCAAACATATTCATCTTCTAAAAGATTTAACATTAATGTATCACAAACCATTGGTAGAAGAATATATATGGAAGATATGGTTATGATTAAAGGTGAATTGTTTGATGGAATTGATTATATTGGTGTGTTTGATGGTCATAATGGAAAAGATGCAGCCAAAAAAGCAATGGAAACTTTTCATAAATTATTAGATGAATATTTAATTAAATCAGATCATTATCTGGAACACTTAAATCATATATGTAATGAAATACAACAATTAATATCATTTACAACTGCATCAGGAACAACTGCATCAGTAATTATTATAAGAGAAGATGATGTTATATTTTGTTATATTGGAGATTCACCAATTTATATAAAATCAAATGAACAAGTAAAGAAAATATCTATTGACCATAATACAAGTAATGAAGAAGAAGTAAAAAGAATTATTAATTGTGGTGGGAGTGTTGTAGACATAAATGGAACAAAAAGAGTAAATTCTAAGATTGTACTTACTCGTTCACTTGGTGATAAATCACTTCATCCTCCATTAACAAATGAACCAACAATAATTTCAATTCCATTAAATGAAATAGATTCAATTATCGTTGCTTCTGATGGAATATCATCAATATCGTTTGTTTTTTATTTAATCAAAATAATAATTATTTACTTTTAGATGTGAGTTATTAAATGAATTAACAAATCCTACATTTGGTTTAGAACAACAAGCAGTTAATATTAGAAATATTGCTTATGAAAAGAATAGTCCTGACAATATCTCAGTAGTAGTTATTCAAATCACACAGCCAATAATATCATCATGAAACTATTATATTCTAAATCATTCAATTAATATTACTAATAATTGTATTACATACACTTTTATCATCTTTTTGTTTTTCTTTCTTTATTTTCATTCAAAAATAAATAAAAATAAGAAATAATAAACCAAAACAACTTCATTATTATCTTCTCTTAGAATCCAATTTTTTCAGCATATTTCTTGGCATTTGCCTTAACGATTCCATCATACTTCTTCATATAAGCATCTTGTTTAGCAGTTCTCTTAACTGTGGCTTTAAGAAGATTATTTTCAACTTTAACTTTAATAACCTTTCCATCAACTTTTTGAGTTTTACCAAATCTCTTAGCAACTGATTGATTTAATGCTTCTTTCTTTGCTGCAAGAATCTTTTCCATTTTAGCTGCATATTGTGCTTTATGTGCTGCTTGTGCTTTAGCAACTTGAGCAAGTTTATGTGATGCAATCTTAGCATATGGATTTAATTTAACCATAGCAGCCCAATTCTTAAGTGGATTAGCTCTCTTTGGTACTTTTGGTAAGACAATTTTAGCTCTAAGAAGTTTAGCTTTTTCAGCAGCAACAACAACTCTCTTCATATCTGGAACAGCCATTTGAGCATGAGCAATTCTGAATCCTGATTTACCTTGTGCCATCTTCTTTTGAGTTCCAAAGATGGTGTTAAGTTTCTTGAATGCTGATTCAGTCCAAATAATGAATCTACCCATATGGCATCCTGGTGCAAGATTAAGAACTGAAAGATTTTCAACACGGCATGTATCTACACCTGGAATATTTCTGAATGCTTTAACAGCTTGAAGATCATCATTACCATAAACAACTAATGGTCCTTTTCTTTCTTTAATCTTTCTTCCTCTCATTTTTCCTTGACCAGCACGAACAGTCTTTGAAGCAATAACTTTAAGAACATCTGAATAAGCATTAATTTTCTTTAAGAGATAAACAGCTTGTTTGGTCTTCTTAATAACTGAAATTGATTTTGAATTAACAACTAATGGAATTTGTGGTACTCCTGCAATATGATGTCCACGTGCTGAAACAAGAGCTGGAACAGCTGAAGCAGCAATACATGAAGCAACAGCAAATCTTCTCATTTGTTTTGGTGTTTTTCTTTGCCATTTTCTGAAATTCTTAAGTGGAGAGAACATATGACCCTTTCTAGTCATATTACCAAAAGCTCCTTGTCCATTTCTTCCTGATCCTGATCCACTAATTCTTGGAATTCTAGCTACAGCTCTTCCAGTTCCCCATGAAATAGCTGAATGTTGTTTACCAGCTTCAGTTGATACTCCTTCTGGTTGTCTAGTATTTTTACTTTGATTTCTATAAACGAAATGAACTACGTCTCCTCTAATTGGTGCAAGAAAAACAGCTGGAAGTCTGACTGGTGTTTTTTCAGCTTCTCCTGTAATTCCATCATAAATGGTGACAAATGGTCTTAAACTCATTACTATTCGACCTGTGAATTTTTAGGGTATGAAAGAAAACTAATAGGGTTAATTACTCAAATAATAATATTTTTAATTATTTAGATTTATTATTTCATAATTATTATTTATTAATTTTTTATATTTGTTTTAAATACCATTTATTATAGTTTCGTTTTATATGACATTTATACCTAAATTATCTTAAATATTCTAAACGAACTTTAAATGAATAATTAGATGACAGCAGTTAAAACACTTCCATTAGATTTACAAATTGATGTTACATTCTGGCATGAATTTACAAAAAGAAAATTAGAGGTATTTAAATTGAGTGAAAAAGCTATTCCCATTTATGGTAGTGTAGAGGCAGGAAGTAATATTATTAGATTAACACACGCTTCTTTTGAAAGACAAGAGAGTTGTATTGAAGGGGAGTTATTAAATTACAATACACTTATTTCATTTAAAGAAAGTGATAAAAAGGCAATATTTACAGAATTTTCTGAGAGGTGTATGAAATTATATGAAGAGAATTATTCTATTGTAGCTAAGTTCATATTAATAACATATGGTGATTTAAAAAAATACGACTTTCATTTCATTGGAGGATGTCCTGTACCAAAACAACATAAAGTAATTGGAGAGATTGTTAATATAAATAATGAAGAATCAAATGACGTATTAAATAAATTTAAAGAAAAGAATTGTATGGTATTAAATAATCAATTTGAACCTTTAAAAAAAGGAGATAACGAGGCTTATATTCTTGACTTATCTCCAGTAAAAGAAACCCCAGGATGGACGGTTAGAACTCTTATTCATCATAAATTGGATATTATTCATTGCATTAGACCAAATAATAGTTTTACATTAAAATTAACTCATTTAGAAGAACCGCTTAAAGGAAGTAGTGGATGGTTTACTGTAAAATCAACAGGTAAAATCGCTACACAAATTCATCATCTTGCGGAGTCAATGAATCCAGAAATGTTAGCTAGTCAAGCAGTTGATTTAAATTTGCAATTAATGAAATGGCAATTATTTAGAAATTTAGATCTTCCAGCTATTCAAGCTACAAAATGTTTATTAATTGGAGCAGGCACATTAGGATGTAATGTATCACGTGTATTAATGGGATGGGGAGTTCAAAATATAACATTTGTAGATAATGGAGTTATATCCTATTCAAATCCAGTAAGACAAAGTTTATATAAATTTGAAGATTGTATTGATAAAAAATATAAAGCCCAAAGAGCAGCAGAAATGGTTAAAGAAGTATTTCCTGGCATGAAGTCTAAAGGAATTGTTATGTCAATTCCAATGCCTGGTCATCCTATTGGAGAGAAAGAAATTGAGTCAACAAAAAAAGATATTTTATTGCTTGACCAATTAGTACAAGAGAACGACGTTGTATTTTTACTTGGAGATTCAAGGGAATGTAGATGGTTACCTTCAATGTTATGCTCAGTTTATAATAAAATTTGTATTACTGTTGGACTTGGATTTGATTCTTTTGTTGTTATGAGACATGGAGATAGTTCTTTGGATAAAGAACATAAACCCTCATGTTATTTCTGTGCTGATATTGTTGCACCAACTGATTCTTTGTCAAGAAGAACTCTTGACCAACAATGTACTGTTACCAGACCTGGAATATCATATATTGCTTCTGCTTTAGCTGTTGAAATACTTATTTCAATGATTCATCATCCACTCCATTCTAAAGCACCAACCTCTGGAGAGGGATATATTCCTCATCAATTACGTGGATATCTAAACACATGGAAAATTGAAGAAGGAGTTGGGTCTGCTTATAGTAAATGTATTGCTTGTTCAGAAGCAATCAAAGAGGCATATACAAAAAATGGAGTAGAAATGGTTCTTGATGCAATCAATGATCCAAAGACTTTAGAAAACATAGTTGGTATTCCTCAAGAAGTAGAAAATGATATTGAAATTTTAACTGATTCTGAGGATATTTAGATTAAAGAGGATTTAATTTAAAAGATCTTTTGAACATTTCTTTTGAGTTTTTTCTTTATTACATAGTAAACTATTACAAGAGAAATAAAATGAATAGAAGAGAATAATATTAGTCTCTATTCAACATAATGAAATTCTATTGTAATATTTTTGTATTTCTTTGTTTTTGTTATAACAGAAATATAAAAAATAATGTTTCTTTATTTTATTATTTAAAAATTAAATAAAATTATAAAAATAAATATCATTTGTTAAAAGAGAAAGAGAATGTCATAAATAATTGACTAGATGTGTTAATAACATGTATTTAACTATTTAAACATCAATATTTTGAAATTATAAACATAAAATTAAAATAAAAATGATAGTGTATATATTAATCAGATAGAAGAATGGACAAATAAAAAAGTATTTAATATACTATTTGATTTAGATATTGATGATTGGAATATTAATACATCAATATTTGATCAAAGAATAAATAATAAAGAATAGAGAGTCATTATTATTGAAGATGAAGATGGAAATAAATTTGGAGGATATGTTAATGAGAAATTTGATGAAGTTGATGGTTATATAAATGATTCACAATCATTTTTATTTTCATTAGAACCAAAAGGAATGTGAAATTTGATATTAAACAACCACAATATGCATTTGGTTTTTGTAAACAATCAGATAATTGTTTGTTTGCATTTGGATGGAGTGGTGATATTTGTGTTTGTAAACAAAATAATAAAACACAACCATATTGTAAACAATATTCATTTGAATATGAAGGAATATCAAATGCACTTTGTAGAAAATTTAATTTCACACCAAAACGAATCATAGTAATTGAAATGAAATGATTCAATCTTGAATAATTGAAAATGAAATAAAAAAGAATAAAAACAAAACAATGAAGAATATGAACAGCCATTTCATTTATCTGTCAATGAATGAAATGGTGAATTAAAAATTGACATAATTCAATGTTGATTTATTTTATTTCATTTGAAATATTCACACCCAATGGGTATCAATTAGTGAATATGTTAAAATTTTATTGGATAAATATAATAAAAACAATTTGAATATTCAGAGAAAGATAGTCATAAGTAAAATAAAAGAATAAGAGATAATATGTCAAAACACAACACTATACCACTTCATTTCAATATAACCATATTTTGAAAGAAGTTTTTCTTACACACATCTTTTTTATTCAATGAGTTAAATAACTATTCTATATTATTGTTCTTAGTTTAATACTCTTTACAATATTCTTACAAAAGGGATATAAGTAACAAGTATCGTATGAATAGTTTCTTCATAATGATTATAATATCACTCAATAACATTTATATCAACATTTCTAGAATATTAAGTCATCATACAACAATAAAAGATATAGAGTATAAACTAAGTTACAAGAAAAGAGGTATGAAATGTAAAATAAATATGTTTATTTATCATGAAACAAAGAAAAGAGAGTATTATAAAATGAATATAAAGATACTCTTTTGGTATAATTCATTGTGCACTAATATTCTAATACATCCAAAAGTAATACAAAATATATTAAAATATTAAGACTAATCTTTCATTTATTCTTGTTAAAAAAAATGAATGATATTAAGAGGTAGTTAGAAATGTATTGAATTATTGAAGGAATTAAGAGAACCATCCAATTTGATATTGGGATTGTTTTTCTGATGTAAATGTATTGAACATATGATTCAGCTTTGGATTTTTAAGAAAAATTACATTTGATTCTAATAGACTCTTTATTGTTTTATATTTTTGGCTTGTCATATTTGTCCAATTAAACATATGTTCAATTCCATCCAATGTTATACATTTAATTGTGAAGAATCCAACAGTTATTAGATGGTCAAGAATTAAACTAAATTCCTTAATTTGATTCCATTGAATACCATTGTGAGAATTGTTCACTTCATTATCTTCAATCTTTCGAATATTGGAAGAGCCAATATTTTTCTGTTTGAGCATCATTATCCAAAGACACATCATCACCATTGTTGGATCATCGACATTAACAATGATCTTTTCTACAAACACTTCAATTCCATCATATGGTTCTTTGATAAGCTCTTTAATTCCATCCATGTCATTCTCCAATATCTCTTTTATCTTGTCATCACCTACCTCTTCCCACTTAATATGCCCAAGAACATCACTACGTATGCTTTTTATTTCTTCAATCCTCTCGTTGATATGATGATGGTATTCATCTAAATATGTTGGGTTTGGAAGAGCATCATTTCTGGCTTTAATAGTATTGATTGTGGAGATTAAATCATTCCCGAGATAAATAAAGTTTTTAATATCATCCCATCTTTTCTCTGAGTTTAGCCATTCAATAGCTAGTTCCCTCAATCTCTTTCCAATACCATTTTCCATTAACGTTGTTGATTCTATTAACTTACTGATATTAGTTGTTGTACTTCTTTTTCGAATTAATATGGAAATGAGTGTTTCAATCTCTTTCATTCCTACTACTTTGCTCAATGATATGATGTCTTGTTCATTAATGAGTTGCTTTTCTTCTATTTTTGAACATATCATTCCAACAACATACCCATTAATTCCCTCATTAACAATCATTCTTTTATTTGAGCTAAGCCATCGTTTATCTTCTAACCCCATCATTCCTTCAATCCTACTATAAATCGCCTGACAAATATTAACTTTTTCACTCATTTTCATTTGTGAAATGGTGGTTTTCATTTCCTCCCATTTTTCTCCGCCTTTATTTTCAATAACTTCTTCTTCTATAGTTTTAATCAATTCTTGTTTGAAATGAGGGATACAATAGTTTGCAAGATATCCTGCAAGTTCCCAACTATTCTGACTAGACTCTATTTCTTTGGAATAAAAAACTTCTAATGAACTTCCTTGTTCAAATTCTTTCATTCCATCCTTCCATTCATTTCCATTTCTCATTTCTTTTTCTCCTTCAACCTCATCACTTTGTTCATTTGGATTATTTTTTCCCATATCATTTGGTGTTACTTTCTCAAAATAATAGCAACTTTCTTCATTTAATACAGTTTTGTTTGAGGATAGTTCATTTGGATGGAATTGAAGATATTTTTGAATGATTCTTCTAACCATTTCACTAAGTCCATTTTCATCATTTGGTAAATCAGGTTGAAGTTGATACTTTTCAAATAAAAGTTCATTGATTGTTTCAAGATTATATTGTTCACTAGCTAACTTTTCAAACAACTCTTGTGTTTGTATATCATCACAATACTGGAATAAGTCAAGACGAATTCTATACTTTGAGATATAACCCTTTCTTTCTAAGTTTAACCAATAGTTTATAATCAGTAAAATAAACAAGAGACTATGTTCTTTTCTTAATTTTCTCCCTTTAGAAATCAAAGAACAAATTTTTGCATCAAAATCTATTGGATAATACAAGAGAGTTTTATTACTCTTTCGTTCAATATTACATTGTACCATTTTAAAGGCAATTAGAATAAATGTTATCATTGGATATTCTTCTCCACAAATTCCTCCATTATTATTTTCTTCTCCAATCATATCAAATTCTTTAATTAAATCAATATGTAAATCAAGGAATTTAGCTTTTTGTTTACTTAGAATGAAATATTCTTCAATACTATCAAATATAATTGTACAAATATCTTTTGGTAATTTTTTAGTTGTAACTTGATTAGCTAAATATTTGACCAATTCTGGTGTTTCTACTTTTGCTGAAATCCATGTGATAAGTGATGTAATTTGTTTTAGTTGGGTTATATTTTCATCATAAGAAATGTTTTGAAGTAAATTTGATAAAATCTCATCAACAATATTAACGATTTTATCATGGATATATCCATCTACAATACACTCTTTGCAATCATTCATTGTACATAATTGACTTGTATTATCAATGAACATTTCAAAATATAGTTTTATTGTTCTGATAAAAACATACATTTCTGTTTTTGACCATTCTATAATTTTTCTAATATCATTATTTGTTTCATCCCATACATTGATATTATATACTGTTGGATATTCTTTATTGTTTATCCTCTCTTTCTTATTAGAAACTAGGAGTGGTGCAATAGGAATTGATGTAAATAACTCTTTAATTTCATTTCCATTTATTTCAAGTCCTTCTTTATAAAATTGGTATGGTAATGTTACAAGATATTTCAACCACACAGAATCATTTTTATGTTTTTGAATTAATTTGTAGAAATCATAAGTAATTATTGTTCCAACTGGTTGTTGTTCCGATGGACTAATCTCAAATGATGGATGACTTGCTTTGAATTTTGACGTTAATTTAATAAATCCATGAGATAGATTAGACATTCTCACTGTAATTAATTTTTTACACCCTTTACTAATACAATTAAAATCAATTCCATCATATAAGAGAATATATTCTTTAACACTCTTTGGACATTCTATTACTGATAATCCTTGAACTTTTGTTATTGCTGCTTTAATCCAATTTTTTGTTTCTTCATTATTATGAACCATTAATTGGTCAATATCAACCAGAGATACAATCTCAACTTTAAGTCGTTCTATTTCTTGTTTTGTCATTCGGAAATGTTTCTTTTGGTCAAAACAATCAATAAAATTGTAACTAATAATAAAATAAACAATTTGTGCAAGAATTTCTTCATATTTCTTCAATATTCCCATTATCATTTTTAATTCTGAATCGGTTAAATAAGGAATAAGACATATTGTTGTGACAATAAAAAGATCTTTTGATTGGGAATTGTTTGGTTCTTCTTGATCTCTTTGTATTCTTCCAATCCATGTTTGAATAGCAAGTCGACGATTATTGTCGTTCGTTCGTTGGTTTTGTTGAAGTAGTTTATATTCTTTATCAATTGATTTTTCAATAATAAAACAAACAAGGTCTTTGTAGTCATCATCATAAAAATTACCATATTTTTCAAGTAATCTAAAGTTTGATTGATAAAACCATACACACTCTTCTTTTAATGGAGTAACATCTTTTCCTTTATTTTCATATCTAATAATTTCATGTAATGGTGAATAATAATTATTACTCAAAAATGTTTTTGCTTTTTGAACAATGTTATTGTATTGAATATTGAATTTAGACTCAGACATCATTAAATGTATTTATAGTTCTTTCTTTCAGTTTGTTTTATCTGGTTTATTAAAAAGTGATATAAAAACAATAAATTTTTCAAAATGAATCGTCCTTCTTAAAGTAACCCAGCATTGGCATTATCTTCTAACTTTTGTTTGATGATATCAAACATTTGTTTTCTGAATTCATCAACTTGTTTCATTTGAGCATATCCTGCTATGACTCCTTTAAATTTCTCTGCATCCATTTGTTTAACTGATTCAATAATATCACTCATAGTCTTATAATCCCTTTCTGAAGAAATTGATGGGTCAATTACTTTATATTTTTCAACTGACTTTTCTGCTCCAATTTCATCGTCATTAGCAATTTGGCAGATAATCGCATTAACAAAATGTTCTTTTGCTCCAAATCGAAGTGCTCCAGAATTGAGTGCATCCATCCCTATCTTATCAAATGTTTCATATGCATTCAATAATTGTCCACTTAATGCATCAAGCTTAGCTGCTGAAATTTTAAATGGCAATGCAGACGCTGGTCTGTTATCCATTTCATAATGCCCAGCTGCTGTTTTATATGCCTCAGAAGCTTTATCATATTTTTTCATACTTTCATACAACTTTGCAATCTCTTGTTCTGTTTTTGCTGCTTGTGAAAATGATCCATTAGTTATATAATTCTCAACAACATTTTCAAGTGGTGCAATTGCATCTTCTGGATGTGCTCCTTTTGACAAACATAATGCTTTGTTTAATGCTGCCTTATTTGCACTTGAATTATCACCTAATTTTGTTGATAATAAATATGCACGATCATATGCCTCTGCTGCTCTGTCGTATTCTTCACTAGCCTTAAATAAATTAGCAGCTTTATTAAATAATTCTGCTGCATCAGTCATGTTTGCTTCTTTATTGAAAAAAGACCATTTATTTTGGAGAGTATTTGCTTCTGCAAACATTTGTTCTGCTTTATGGTTTCTTCCTGATGTTGACATGATTTGTTCTTTTTCTTTATTTTTCTTTTATTTTTTTGTTTTTAAATAACAATCTTACTTTTTAAGACTGTTTTTTTCTTTTATTTTCAACACTTCTGTAGAGATTGTTTAGTGATTTTCCTTATTTTGGAGGAAGGTAAATAAAAAGTGAGGAATGGCAATATTATAAAAGTTATTTAAAGAAGGTAAATATACTTTTTTTTAGAATCATATTTTTATTTTTCTACTATCTAAAAATAGAATAATAGTGTTATCAAAAAAAAACTTAAAAAGACATAAGTGATGATAGTGTTTTTTGCACTTCTTTGTTTCGCTCATGCAGCGTCTGATGATAATGAAAATTCATTCGATGCTATTAATGAACGAATTAAAAATGATTCATACAAAATTGATGGATCACTTCATAGTGGAATTTTAGTATTATTTTACAGTGATTCAGGTAATGAAACTAAACCATTTGCTGGAAGGTCATTTGTAATTCCGACTGACGTAATGACAAAATTAAAAATTAATAATTTCTATGATTTAATAGGGAATAAAACAAACGATGACATTTATTGTAGAGTACTTGTAAATTATAGATATTCAGAACCACATCTTGTATATTCAGCAAGTCAAATACCAAAATTAGTTTCAGTACAAGTAAATCTTGATGATGATTCACATATTGAGTCAGTTGATTGGGATACAGATTGTAATGATTGTGCTAGTAGTGATTGTTTAGCAGATTTTTGTGCATTTAAAATTACTGAATAGTTTGTTAAAAAAAAGATTTATTAGTGATGAAAGGAAATTTATAGTTTTAGTGATGGAACGACTTGTGCAGAAGCAAGAAAAAGTAATAAAGAAGCATGTGGGTTAATTCTTTTTGTTGGATGGAAAGGACAGGCTAAAGCACGGTATTTAAAGTCATATTTAAATTTACCATCACATTTCTCTAAATATTCATTAAAAGGACAGTTCTTAGACTCAGCTGCAGACTTTGAACAGAATTGGTTAAGTTTCTAAGTAAAAAATAAATTAAATGTTTAGAAACGATTATTTGTTTAATGATGTTCTATTTTAAAGGAATTGACGATATTTTGAATCATCAAAAATAAAACAATGAGACACTTTTTGTTGGAATTGTGTTGATCCATAAAGTGTAAAAACAACACTAAGCATTTTATTCATATTTTTAATCTTTTTGATTGCTTCTTTTATTAAACATGTGTTCCAATCTATAATAGATTCTACTTCATTTAAAGAAGAAATGCATAACCATTGTTGAAGATTTATTGGTTCAATGTCTTGAGGTACAATAACAATTATTTGGTTTGTGACTAACACAAAAATATCTTTTGTAATTAATGAGGAAGATAATTGAGTTTGTTGAACATCATCAAATGCAATAACTTTGTATAATAATGGAACAAATTCAGATAATAAAGATGGAGAAAATGTTTGTAAATGATACAATAATTCATAACGAGAATCAACAGATAATTGTTTATTATTAAAGAATTCATGTTTACTCATTCCATACAAATAAATAGGAAGGAATGATCCTTGAACAAGAAGATTTTTATATGTTATTAAAGAATCCATTGTTTTAGAGATTGATTGATTTAAAGTATATTGTTGAGCTTGAATTAATGTTTGGGATAATAATGCATTAATAGTAGCTTGTGTATTGATATTTGTCATAAAGTCTTGTATATTAGAAGATACATTTAACCCAATATTAAAAACACGTGTTCTTTTAGAACCATCACTAGTAATATAAGATAGTCCAAATTGAAAAAGAGCTTTAGAATATTTAATTTCACCATTGATTGAAAGATGAAAAACAAATGTTGAGTCTTTTCTAAGTACAGGCATTGTATAATTTGTAATTGTTTTTTGAAAATAATGACCATTTACATAATCTATATTAATGAAATTAGGTTGTCTTAATCTAATTGCACAATCAAATGCAAATGGTATTAAATTAGATAAATCTATTACTATATTTTGTAAAGGTGTTGTGTTTGGTTGATAAACTTTTAATACTCCATTTGTAAGATGACAACACTCTGAAATAGTTGGAACATTTAAGTCTTCATTTTCAAATAAGAACATATGAACAACAGTATTAACTGCAGAACAATGTAATGCTATTTTTTGATAGAAATCATTAGAATGATCAGGCTGTAATAATATAGGTTCTTGTGTTGAATTAAAATAATTTTCATTAACTTTCTTTGATAAAACCCCTTTTCCTAATCCACATTTTGTTCCACACACAGAAATAATAGTACCACCACGTGCATTTAATAAATCATTTGCTAATTCAAGACACGTACCAAAACAACACCCTCTTGGATTATTTTCTGTTAATTCTTTCATTTGTTCAATATCTAATAAAGAGTCAAATAATTCATTAATACGTTGCTTATTATCTGAATTAATAAATATTGATTTATAATAAGGAATTGTATATTGACTAACTTTCTCATCAATAATAGGAAAATTCAATTGTCTTGTAGTATCTCCAATCTGATATAAAGTAATACTAGTATTATATGTAATAATACAAATATAATGACGTAAAGAAATAGAATTATTAACATAACTTTTCAATGAAATAAGCATATTCTTATAATCCTTTGTTTGAATAAAATTATAAGAAGTGTCTATCATAATAATTGTTTGGTAAATAGTATTCATTGACTTCTGATACTCAAATTCATAAACGTCATTAGTTAATTCAGGAAATGAGTTAACACCATCTCGTTCCATAAATTTATATCTCAAATAAAACTTTTCATTACTATGACGACAATATCCACAAATATATTTTCCTCCTAATCTAATCCAATTCATTTCTTTACTCATAAATGCTCTACAATATGCACACCTTCTTATTTAATACTATCCTTTTATCTTTAAAATAATTAAACAAACCGTGGCATATCTGAAACTGCATTTACTTGAATATTAGGTACCTCCTTTTCAGCAAAAGGTGTTATTTGTAAAACTAATGGAATTGAATATTTCTTTAACATTGAGTCATTGTCAGGAAGTACAGTAGAATTAAATGCTACAAATTCTGACATCTCAACGTTATTGATTGTTTATATTTCTTAGTTCTTCTTTAAAAAAAACAACCATATTATATAAATGTTATATATAACATTTATATAATTTACTTGATGAAAGTAAAAGAGTGAGTGGAAGTAAATAAAAACAACAAATTGAGAATAATTAATAATGAATTAATGATTTTCGATAAATATAAAATGATAAAAAGCCATTTGCTAATGAAATTAGATGACACAGTGTTATATTTAATCCTTTTGAAGGAGTTGTTATATGAAAAAATATAAAATATAAAACATTAACCATCATACAACTATTAAACCAAGGACGACAATAAAACTCAATAGAGTCTATAATAAACATAGATATATATGCAAGTAATACTCCATAAAATGATTGTTGATGAGAATGATTTCCATTTTCTAACATATCATTTGATGTTAATATAGAAGAAACAACATATAAAATTAATAAATGATACATAGCAAAATGATAACTACAATTCATTCCAAATAATAATTTTTCACAACATCTACTAAACCTACATGAAAATGGTCCAATACTTTGATAATAAAGGGACAAAGGTGCTGGTGGATATTGAGGGAATGTAGTAATATAACTAATAGGACGAATGTCTGTTTCTATTGAATCTGAAGATGATAATAAATGGGAAAAGACAAGAAAGAAAAAAGTTGTAGCGAAAGAAAATGATGAGATACTTTTATAATTTGAATGAAAAGATTGACACATTGGGTCTTTGAGAAGTTCTGATAATTTTTTGATACATAATCTACAAAGATAATAAAAGACAATGTAATTAATGAGAATTGACAATTTTGGCAATAAAAGTTTTAAATGTTCTTTTTCTGAACGTATAATTGATAAAATAGAAAGTAATATTGCTGTGATGATTGAAACGTTTTGTGGATCCATTACAGATTTTTTAGTTAATGAAAATAATCTATTTCCCATTGACATTGTAAATTCATTATTAAACATAGACACAATTAATGTAATAACATAATATAATAAATATATAATTGGTAAATTTGATAATACAAAACATACAAAATATCTAAGAGGAGTTATTCCATTAGGTGAAAAAGAGACTTTCTTTTTTATAGAGTCATAATGAATATTCATCAAAATGAAAATATTCAGTTCATTCTTCTCTCTATTTTTTAACAATTGAAGTAAAGAAATGATTAAACAAAAAAATAAATAAATAACAAAAATCAGATGAAGTGAATAAAGAAGTTATTTAAGCATAACTGTCAACAATTTTACCTTCAAGTTCAGCTCGTAACTTTTTAATTTCAGTATCTTTCTGAATCATTTCATAATTCATTTTTTGGATAATGGCATCTTTTTGTTTTGCTTCATCAACCAAAGCATCATTTTCATTTTGTGATTTTTGAACTTCAGCATTTCTTGCATTAATTTTTTGTTGAACTTCTTTAATTTCTGCTTCAAGTTTTTGTTTTTCTTGTTGGAATTCTTCTTCAACTTTAAGAAGTTCTTCTTTATTCTTTGATTGTGCTTTTAATTGATCAACCTCATTAGTTAATTGTTCTTTTTCTTTTTTAAGTTCTTCAACCTGAAGTTCTAATGGTTTTTGGGCTTCTTCTAAGATTTGGTTAAATTCATCTTCTTGAGTAGATTGAATTTTATTGTACATTGTTTTTAATTGAGCATTATCATCTTTTTGGAGTTTAACTTGATTCTTTAAAATGATTGTACGTTCAGCTAATTGTCGTTGTGTCAATTCATACATTTGTTGAAGGTCAGGAATGGACTTTTCCTGTTCTTCAATTTGTTGCATTAATTTAGCTGTTTCAGTCTTAGCATTCTCACACATTTGAGTAACAGTTTTAGTGTTTTCACTTATTTTTGTATTTAATTCAGCAACACTCTCTAAAAATAAGTACTAACTACCAATATAAGTAATTTTCTCATTTAACAAACTTGGTGCTGTTGATTGGATAACTTCATAGATAATTTGGTATGAATTACGTAAAATGTGATATGCCATATTAAGGTCATTTCTGTTTAGTGCAAGAATAAACTCATCATTATAAAATATTGGTTGATCCATTTGACTCATGTCTTTCAATTTTTGAGTTTCAACTCTTTTTGATTTGTTTTTTAACTTTTCTTATTTTTATAAAACAAATTTAATTATTGTAAAAAGCAAAAAAATGAATCAGAACCCTTTATCCTCATATTTATTCAGTATGAAACTGCGAACAGGGAGACTGCCAAGTCTAGTCATCATCTTCATTTATCTTTTTTTTCTTTTCTTGTTAATTTAATTTTTTTATTATTCTGTAAATTATGGGTTTATTTCTTTTTATAATTATATTATTTAATTATTCTTTCTATTTATTTCTTTTTAATACTTGAATTACATTTTATTTATTTTTTTCTTGTTAATTTTACGACTTAATCTCGACCATTTGTATATTTCTTCTATAGACTCTGGTAGTTGAGGTGATGGAGTATGTTCACTTCCTAATTCTTCATACCCTTCCTCAGAAGGTGTTAATAATACTTTTTTTAAAATCATTTGTTCCAAGGGAGTAGTGTCATTAGTAGATAAAACATCATACGGTTCTTGAATAGTTTCTTTTAACTTTCTTTCTTGTTCTTTCCATTCACAGTGTTTGAATATCATCATTGGCTCTTCTTTAGAAAATACACCTTCAACATTAATCCAACCATGTTGTTTGGTAGAGTTAAAATGAAAATGATAGTCATGCAAAATCGAAGTAATTTCATCTCCATACAATAATACCATCCCATTGTTTGGTAAAACATCACTAAATTCTTCTAAACTGGAAGCACCACTTGCAATTAATTTTTCAATTTCACCAAGTTTTAGAATTTCATTCACACTAATGTTTTGATTTCTTGCTGTTTTTTCTCTCCATTCACACAATTGACTAAATGCCTTAAATTGCTCTTTAGAGTATTTTCTATAAGATGCTCTCTTCTTAATGATTCGTTTCATTTCATATTTTCTTCCACCTGGTAATATTTCTTTATCACTTTCCACAAATACATCATGAAGAAGATGTTGTTCTATTAACTTATTTCGAATCTTAATGGAGAAATTAAGAAGTTGTAATGTGTCTAATCCAAACCAACAAATGACATATTTTGAATAAGGTCGAATCATCCATTCATCATTTGTCTCAGGAATTCTATCTGTCATTGTTTTAAATAAATCAGCATAGTTATAACAGATATTCATTTTTTGACAAGCTACATCGAGTAAAAATACATTATTTGTGGTTATTTTAAATTGATAATATAATGCTCTGATTCCAAAAGCTTTATAACATACTTTTTCAATGGAAGTACTTTCAAAAAGAAGAGATGTTGTTTCAAAAGATTCTTTTAATTTTAAAATATCCAGAACATAAACAAAATGACTGAAAGCAACAAAAAGAATACAAAGATATCCTCTATAATTGTTTCTTTTATCAATACCAAATGAAAGAGAAACTTGGTGATATTGCATAACTCTTCCCATAAAAGATTTTAATTCTTCTTTAGTAGAAACTTCAATAAGACTCATATCTTCCATCTTTGGTAAAAGTTGATTATCTTGAAATTGATATTGCCAAACTTGTTTTGTATCATCTCCAAAGAATAAAATAGGTGATTCAATTTCATAAGTATTATTTTCAATTGCAATAGGAAGTAGAGCATTTTTTGAGTTAATTCGATGGTCAAGAGATTCTAATGAATAAACAGAAAGATTAACTTTTGGAGAAACAAGAATTTTAGATGGATTTTGTTTCTCATTAAGATATTCATTACATTGATGAATAATACTATTTGAAAGTTCAAGTATTTTTTTTGGATTTGTAAGAATAGTTTCAGGATCATCAGAATATCCTAAGTCATCAAGCACCTTTTTAATTAACTTGATTAAATGACTTTTTGATTCTTCATTATTATTCACACCTCCTTTAATAGCTTTATCAGCATCATCCAGTAAATTCTGCATTTTGTGATTTAATAACTTTTCTTTAACAAATTTACACTTTTAGACAAGTGTCTTTTCATTTAGAAAGATAAAAAAAACAAAGAATGAAGATGAAAAAACATCATAATTATTTAAATCAATTCAAATTATTCACGACTACAATGTTTGGTTCTGTGTAATCAAATTTGACATTTTCTGTTGTAATAAGAATAAAAGCAATTACTGAAAAGACCATCACCAACAATAAGAAGAAAAATGTAACAATGTACATTGCAAGATTTTCTTTTGCAATACCAAGAAATCCCATCACTTTTATTTTTTAAGTTCTTTTTTTCTCAGATTCTATTAAATCTTTTTTTTTTCTACTCAATGAAATAAAAATAATAAAGCTAAATTTTCTTTATTACAGTCTTCGATTTCATAAATTATTTTTACAGAAATAATATCCTTAATATAGAACAAGAAGAATATAAGAAAAAATTAAAAGTTTTTATCTTCTTTAACAATTTTTTGAAATTTCATAAAGGAATAACAAAAAACTCAAAAAAGAAAAATGATAAAAAAGAAAAACCCTTTAAAAATAAAAAGAGACAAGTTAAAACACAATGGAAGAATATAATGATGAGAATGATCCTGTTGAATTAGAAATGCCAGTATATTTATGTGATAGTAATGAACAAGAATTATTTCTTATGCAATATCCAACACGATTAGCATGGAGACCATTTGACTTATCACAAGTAAAAGAAGTGAGATACAAACCACTACAAAAAGGAATTGAAATGGATGTAAAGTTAGAACAAGACTTTATTGATGAAGAAAGTATTTATAAAATTACATCTCAAACATACAAAGGAACAGTTACTGAAAATAAAGCTAATTATGCTGTTGGATTTGTTAAAGAAGTTAAAAATCAACCAACATTAGTATTATTTCCTGTTTCTACAATTGCACAAATGAGACCACAACTTCAATATATTGACGAAGATATAATTGATGAAAAACCAGAAAAAGCAGAAGGAATGACTGCAGATGGAAAGAAGAAAAAAATTGCAGTTTCAGCAGCACCAACAAAGAAACAAAAAGATTTAGAACAATTAAAAAAGGATGAAGCAGAAGAAGCTATCAAAATGAAATTAAATGATACTACTTCCAATGAAACTATTGAAGTTGTAGAAAGAATGATTAAATCATCAAAAGGGAAAATTGAATGGGAAAATGATGTTAAAGAATATATTAATAAACTTGCACCATTAATTGAACAACCAGCACCTTTATTACAAAATCGAGATAGAATTATTGATACATTACGTATTGGTAGAATTATGAAATTATCAAGAATTACAGAAGTATTAAAAAGTTCAGAATCAGCATTAACAGGATGGTTAGCTGAATTATGTTATCTTGTTAATGGGGCATTAGTTTTAAAAGGAGAATTTATTCAAGAAATTGGAGAACGAGAAAATTGTGTTAGAGAAATTGTATTATCTACACTTTCATTAAAGAAAAAAGTTAAGATGGAAGATATAGAAGAGTTATGGCCAAATTATACACAAAGAATTAAAATGGTAAGAAAAGTTTTTGATAACTATTGTACATTAGTTAAACCAGAATATGGAGAATATTATTGGGTTGCTAAAGTTGAAGATGAAGAAACAGAAAATGAATGGACAACACTTGCACAATCAAGTAAGCAACATTGGAAAACAGTTAAAGAAGGTGTTATTAAAAGAATGAAAGAACTTGATGTTGAAGGAGATGAATTTTCATTTGGAAAAATAATAACTGATAAAAAGAAAGTAATTGGATCATTAAATCAAGAAAATCAAGAACCATTATCTCAATTATTAAAAGGATTATTACTAAAAGAAGGTGCTATGAAAATTTCAACACTTATTGATGGTGTAAAGAAAGAAACTAAACGTAAAACAAGTAAATTATATAAACAAACTATTACACAAGAAATTATTGAAGCAACATTAGAACCTATTTCATATCATATTGGATCTGTTTATGTTGGAAAAAAATGTCCTAAAGATAAAAATGAAGAAGTTAGAAATGCTATTCTTCAATTTGCTATTGAAAAACAAAAATTTACACAACAAGAATTAAGAACTCATTTACAATCAATGAAATTTAATGGTTCTAATGAAATTATTTCATTAACTGAAATAAAACGTCATGTTAGTGAATTTATGGAAATGCATGGAAATATTTGGACAATGAAAAATGGAGATATTATTTCTGATGAATAATATTAATTGAATAAATTAGATTTTAATCAAACATTACTTGTTCCATCAAGTGTTTCTTTTCTTCAATTAAATTTGATAATATTTCATTATCAACAGTATCATCTTGTGGATGACTAATATTTGGTGTTTCATTTACAATTTCTAACATCCATGTAGAAACAACTCCAAAGTTAGGTCGTTGATTTGGTTCTTGTTCCCAACATTTCATTATAACATTTTTCATTTTTGGACTTATAAAATCAGGAAATGGAAGTCTATATCCTGCAAGAACATGTGATTTAATTGAAAATAAATCTTGGAAATCACAAAATGGTTCTTCTTCACAAATTAATTCCCATGAAGTAATTGCATATGAATAAACATCACTTGCATATAAATAATGATCTTCATATGTTTCGGGTGCAAGATATAATGGTGTTCCAAGTCCTTTATCAGAATTTCTTTTAATTCTTGAAGTTCCAAAATCTGTTATTTTAGCAACTGAATCAGAAGATAATGATAATGAACTTAACAAGATATTATCTGGTTTTAAGTCAAGATGCATAATAGAATTTTCATGTAAAAAACTCATTCCTTTTGCAACATCTTTTAATATTCTCATTTTAAATTTATATGATAATTTAATCCCATCAGGTGGTGGACGACAATAATGGTTTAATGAATCAAACATTGCATATGGCATAATTAAACTAATTTCTGGAATATATGTTACTGACCCAATATATCCAATGATATATGGATTTCTTAGTCTTTTCATTAAATTACATTCTGCTTTAATATCTTTTATCATTATTTCTCGTTCTTCTTCATCTGTAAAACTCATTTTAAATGTTTTAATTGCAACAAAAATACCTCGATAACTTCCTAAATATACAGTAGAATATGTTCCTTCTCCAATTGGTGTTTCAATCATTCTAATTTCATCCATATCAATATCTGTAGATGCTGATGCTTCGATTTTAAGTGTAAAATTAAATCTATATTTAATTTTTTTTCCTTGTGTCATCAAATTATGTTTATCTCTATCTTCTTTTGAATATGTTTCTTCTGTTTGATTTCTAAGATTATTAATAATATCTTCTAAATTCACTTTTCTTTGTGAAAAATAAACTGTACTTGGTATTTTCATTCCATGAAGTTTAATAGTACAAAACAATGTAAGATAAATCGTTATTGTAGCTTTTCTTTTAGGTGAAATAATTAGATATTCTGGTTCTGTATGAAATACATATTTAGGTGATTTAGGCAAATGAATAATGACAAGCATATATTTATCTCTTTTGTTTTTAAATACTACTTGATTGAAATATGTCTTTCCAATACTAATAAATTCACTATCTCCAAATGTCAAATCAACACAACTCGTTGTAAATGGAAGTTTTTTATCAACTTCTATCGGGTTAATAACACTAGAATTAGATATATTTAAAAACATATTTGGTTGTTCTACTAAAAATACTTTAGGATCAAAACCTTTCCTTTTTCTAAATGCATTGACGATTAAAAATATTCCAATCATCAATATAAAGATAATCCAAACACTTCCAATAATAATTAATAAGATATGCCACCACAATATACCTGTTTCTTTACAACTTAATGGATCATTTGGGTCAGTTGTAAACCCATCAATACACTCACAAAAATCATTACAATTAAGTCCACCATCACATTCCTCAAATTCATTTTTTTGTTTATTGCCACAAGTTTTTAATTTACACATCTTATGTTGAGTAGGTTCATAACCATCTTCACATTCACAATTCATCAAACAATGTTTATTATTTCTATTACAACTGCCTATACCTAAATTTAAACATTCTTTACTAATACAATAATGGTTTTGATAACTATACCCTTCTTTACACTTACAATGTTTATCACATCCAGAAGTTCCTAAATAACAAGGATTTTCTTGAGTGGTATTAAACTTACCGTCATAATAACACAATCTACTACAATCTTCAAAACCATATCCTTCATTACAAACACATTTAAACTCAGAAATAACACATTGACCATGCCCATTATCTTGGTTACATTTGTTAACACATGACGTTTGAATTCTAAGAGTTAATGGTTCATTTTCAATTGACATAAAAAAATGTCTTAATTCTTCTTTTTCTGAATATACTTTGAATAAAACACCGTATGAAGAACCTTCAGTTGTAGTTAAACCACCTTTTTTACCAATATGAAGTTGTTTACACGAAAATGTATTAATATTAATTTCTTCAACATAATGAAAAGAACTAGATAACTTAGTATCAAGAATAAGAGTATGATATGGGACTGTTTTTACGGAGAAAAATATACCTTTTCTTATTATTGGAGAACATTTCATTTGATAAATAACAATATCTTTTTCACCAACAACCATTGTTTGTGGTTTACCAAATGAAGTATAATTATCAGTGTAATCAATAAAATCAATATAGTCATTTCCATCAATGAGTAATGAAGTATGAAATATATCTGAATTTACAGATGCCTTTGCATTGAATGAAATAGTATAATTGACTCCGTTTAATAATCCAATAAATAGAATAAATGTATTTGAATTTAAAAAGACTGAGAATGGTTCATCATTTGAAACAATTGATGAAGCTAAACAATTCATTTGTCCGTTAACAATATTACTGACTTGCATTGAAATTTCCTTATTTACAATTTGTTGATTTGAGTCAAGTATTTTAATATTATAAATACTCATTTGAGTACCTTCAGTAAGAGTAATTGAAGTCCACTTTCCAAACAGATAGTCATTAATTTGGGATGTATTAATACAAGGTGGAATAGAAGGAGTTACTTCAGACATATCAAATGAAAAAAATTTCTCAGAGAAGTCTAACGTACACTCACTTGAATTTACTGGCATTCTATTAAACTCATTTCCTTGAATTTTATTAGAAATGTCAATACATTGGTCTTCAATATTTAAATAAACTGGGTTTGTTAATTGGTCAACCTTTTTTGATGAAATATAATAATCACATTTTTCACAACTATCATCATTATCGTCATATCCTATTTTACATGTTATACATACTTCAGTTTCACATTGACCACATCCAACATTATTACAAAATGTAGAAAAACATAAAGTAATTATGATCAACAATAGTAATATCTTCATTACAATTTTTTTTAGTTTAAAAAAGTATTGTTTTTTTAGTACTGGATGGATTTTGTTTATTATCTAAAAATATTTTTCTTTTCGTAGCAAATAATTTTCAATTGACTTTTTTAAAGTTTTTTCCTGCTATAATTATGTTTTTGTTTTTGAGTAAAAAAAATATGATTTTCTAAAAGTGAAATGATTTTGATGAACTAAAAAATATAATTAAATAGAAGAATATTAAGTAAAAACTATATTAAATAAAAAAAAGACTAAAAAAAGAAGAATCTCAGTTCTTTTTTTTTAATTCAATTTTAAAATAATATCCGCATTATTACTTATGAATTAACTTTTCTTTTGTTAAAATTTGTTATTTTTTTTAACCAAATAATTATGAAAATAACTTAGAGTAATTAAATTTATCATATTAACTCAACAAATATAAGAAAATTAATGATAGTATTATAAACAATTAGCTCTCATAGTTTGTTTAATTGTATATGAGTCAATAGTAGTTATAAACTGTTTGAACCACAACTAATGAAAGGATTTAAAAAAAAGTTAATTTAAAGGAAGAAAAGTTATTCCTAAAAAAAAAATAAAAAGTAGTACCCAATGTTCTATTTCAAATGAAATTAACTCAAATACTTTTTTTTTCAATAATTTCCATACCATAATATTTCATAGTTATGAACCATATCAATTCTGTATTTATTAGATCAATGATAATTCCTCTTATTTTCATTAACTAATTGTTTCTTAATTCAATCCTCTCTTGTATTTTTTCAAAATATATTTAATTAATATGTTTACTTAACTAAAATGGATTTAAATAATTATATGGATGACCATCACTGGTATTTTTGTCTTATTTATATTTTGATACACTTAATTAAATATTTTTTTCAAAATAACCTTTCTTCCTGTTGGGTTATGTCTCTATATTTTTTAATGTGTATATTCAATTCAACTCTTGAATTTAAATTATTCGTATTAAATAGTTTTGATTTCAAACAAACTATACTTATTCTTTTAAGAACATCATATATAATATTAAATTATTAGATAAGAATAAATGATAATAAGTCTTTTTGAAGTATTTTAGTGTTAGATTTACTGTTTTTTTATTCAAACATTATCTAGTAGAATTTTCTATCCATTCTATTCTCATTATTCTAACTCGAGATAATATCTTATATCATCGTACTATATCAAATAGTTATGTCTCAGTGAATTATAAAATATTTTAATGTTAAAAAAAATGACTTTATATATTATTTAATATGAATTTATTATATTTTAATTCTTCTTTAGTGTTATTCTTGATACTTCTTGTAAACAATTTCATAATTACATTCAGAAGATATTATTTAAATAATTCTTTTCTTTCGTTATATTATTCTTTGAGTATAAAAATAATTCTTCTTTTAACTCCTTTTTCTCTCTTTTGACACCTTGTTGTCTAATCTTTTTATTCTTTATTCTTTTTAATATCTTTAATATTTTCTTTTTTTGTGTGTAACATATTATTGTTTTTTCATGTGTTATTCTTTTATATTCCTTATCTTTATTATTATATACCTATCACTTCGTTTTTCAGTTATTACTTCTTTCATTATTTCATCAATTCATTTGTATAAACCCAAAGCAAATAAAGTTATTAAAAATTTTGTTCAGATTTTATTGAAATGAAGAAAAAAGGATGAGTTAGAATGGTGATTTTGGTTAAAGTTTAAAATAAAAATAATACAAAATAACAAGAAATATTAATACATCAAAGTTATTGTTACTTCCTAATTTTCAAAAATAAGAACAAATTAATAAAAAAAAATTATAACTGATTGGTTATCTATTTTTTGTTATAAAAAGAAATATTTAAAAAGTTAGAAAAATCTTTAAAACAGCATTTATGAAAATAGTAGAATTTCCCCTTTTTCCAGAAGTTCATCCAAATAATTATCCACAACCATCAAGGGATTTAACACTTTATTACAAAGAAAAAAGAAATAAGTGTATAGATAAATATCATAACAAAGTAAACAATATTGAATTACTACTAAAACAATGTGAGAAAAATCATTTTGAAATAAAAGAATCAATAAAATATGGTACATGTAGATCATGTCATGAACATGGAATATTTGGTAAATTGTGTGAATGTTGTAAAGAAAAGACATGTTTTAAATGTTTAAAAGAAATTTCAATTGAAGTTCAAAAAGAAAAAGAAGAAGAAATTCAAGGTAAAGAAAAAATAAGTTTGTTTGTACAATAATTATGAGAATAAAAGTATTTAATTACAAAATAGAAATTATTTTATGTAAGAATTGTATGGCAGTATTTGATTCAATGAAAGAAAGAAAGTTACTTATTCAAGTTCTTTCACAAAGTCATTACAATATAAAATTAAGAGATGATGTAGTTAATGCTGCTCAAAAAACCATTACAGTTAAAAAGATGTTAAATAATGCACATGATAAAAATGAGATAATTGAATTATGTCATAATGGTTTAAAAACAATAAAAGAAATGCAAAGACTAATTGATAAAATAAAAACTGAAAAACATCAATTTGATTCAAAATCTGATGCAGTTATTGCATCAAATATTTTAAGAGCACTTTCTTATTTTAATGGAACATTTGGATTTTATTTAATTGGAGAAATTGAAGTTTGTTATATTATTATATTCTAAACCATATTTAATAATGAATTAAATTAATGAATTGATAGAAAACTGAAAAAAGAATGAACAAACCATTACCATTACCAATTATTAATTCAATAAATTGTAGTGTTGTTCCAATAAATGGTGGAATAATTAAAATTAAAGGTATTGGAATTGCATCAGGAATTGAAGCATTTTGTAAACAAAAGAAAATTAAAAGTGAATTTATTAATGGAGATTTATGTCTTTCAATTCCACCAACTACTTTTCAAGAAATTGGACAAAGCGTTGGACTAGAATTACTTACTGCAGATAAAAGAAAAATTCCACTTCCTGGAGATATTATTTACTGTGATTATTAGCAAAAGAAAAATATGATCAATTGAAATTTAATTAAAAACTTCTTCCATTCTCATAAAGTTTCCATTATCATTATATGGCATCCAAAACATTTGTTTAATTCTTCCTAATGAAGAAACAACAGCACTTTTTCCTAAGAGTGGCATTAATTTATCACTTAGTATAATATCAACATCAGTAATAGTTCTATAACAAAGCATTCTTATATCAATAGAGTCTCTATCTAATGTTATTTTGTTATACATTACAGAATCTATACAATTTTGTGTTTCTACTTTTAATTCAAAAATTTCATTAAGTATTTGAGGAGGAACATTAAATAATAATTGTTGAACTTTTTCAACTAATTCCATTGCTTTTCCCATAACTTTTCTAATTTTTGAATTAAATTCATAAATATTATCATTTGTAATTATAAATGGATCAGGAATTTTAATTATCCCATTCATTGGATTAATATATTCTTCAACTGTAATTTGAAAATCAGAAGGAGCTTGAAGAAGTGCAGTTGAAATTATACGTACATTTTGTAACCAACGTTTTCCAATTTCATCTTCTATTATTTCAGTTTGTAAAGCAGAAGTTTGAATATCTCTTAAAGAGTTTTGT
>NW_001914911.1:11145-47415 GCF_000208925.1 Entamoeba histolytica HM-1:IMSS | reverse complement strand
AATGTATCCATCTCTTCATTAGTCCAATTACTTGTTGGTAAATTTTGAAGAAAAATAATTGCTTCTCCAAAGTCTTTTTGTTGAAGTTCTGATGAATATTTATTTATTAGTGCTACACATAAGAAAAGGGGAAGTTCAGCAAAACCTTTTTGATCAGAAATAAGTGTATCAAATAAACGTATTCCTTGTTCTGGAGAAAATTCTCTTAATAAAAAACAATTAAACCACCGAAAAGCATAATTTAAAGTATGAACATCAATAGCTTCAAGATGATTTGATAAAGATGGATTAATTTTTTTAATAAGTAATTCTAATTGTTTTAAAAGTTCAAATATTCGAGGTTGTTGACAAGTATAAAACGTTTGGACACTTTCTAATACAAATGTTAAGGAATCAAAAGCATCAGCTTCTTGTTCAAGAGTTGGTTTAATATATTTATTTTCTTTTTTATCATAATACACTCTAATAATTGGAATAAGAATATCATGAATACCTTGTACATATCCACTTGCTGGATGACGAGCTGCCCATAATGAAAGAATTCTTTTCATTGATTCTCTTACATCATTTAAATCTTCAGAAGTTCTGAGTAAATCCTTTGATATTTGTTCTACATTTCGTTCTTCACCAAACTTTGTTTGAATAAATTCATATTTCTCAATTCTTTTACTAATAAAATTTTCCTTTTTACTTTGATCTAAAGGATGACATTGTAATAATATTTTCCATACTTCTCTTCTATATTCTGAAGGACATCCTACCCAACAAATATCTTTTAATTGTTTAATATCAATATATTCTTTTGAAAGTATTTTTTCTAGTTTTATTAACGTTGGTGGTTTACTTATTTCTTGTTCTTTTTTCTCTTCTTTTTTTATTATTTCTTTTGATTCTGTTTCTTCTTTTTCATCTTCTTTCTTTTCTTCTTCATTTGTATATCCAACAATACTGTTATATAAGGCAATTATACTTCTTGCTCCTCGAATAGCATCTTCAGTTAAAATATCCATTATTTTTTTTTAGTTTATTCATTTTCAAAAAGTTTTGCTTCTATATAACATTTTATAATCATTTTCACTTTTTTGTGTTTTTGTATTTTGTTTTTTTATGAAAATATATCCATATAACATTATTATTTGTTTTTTGAAATGATTCAAATTACAATAGAATAATAAATTAGTTAATTAAATGGTAATAGATTTTTCATTTATTCTTCCTAGTTTATTGGAGATTAATCCCTGGACTTGGTTTAAAAAGAGTAATCTTTTTGTTTAACTTATCATTTATGTTTTTCTTGAAAAATGAGAAAATCACTTCTTTCTTTTATTTCTTCTTATTAATGTCTTCTCATCCTTCTTCTGCTTATTTCTTCTTTTTATCCTTTTGTTTATTTTCTGTCTTAATTTTAAACATTTTCTTTTTCATTTTATCTTTATTTTATGAATGAGAGAAAAGACTATTTCATTCCCATTATATTATTATGTTTAATTTTCTTTTAGTCTTACCCACACTTTAGTAGATGCTTATATTACACCATGTAATATTCTATCATAATATCATGCTCCACCCTTTGCAACTTTACCTAATACATTTCTAATTCAAATACACCGTCATAACCAGATAATAACTTGGAGAGTAGAAACTTGAATTGTATTAATATTTGTGTGGTGTTTCAGACATGATACCTTCGATTTATAAACAAATAAATAACAAAATTTTTTGAGATGATTATTTCATATTAACGTAGTATTTTCACCCAAATTATAAGTACAGAAAATGTTTAACAATAAGAATAACCATCGAATTTATGTTAGTCTAAAGAAAAGAAATTAACAACAGAATGAATAAATAAGACAAACACACAAATAACAAAGAAGTAATTAATATCAAAAGAATAAATACAAAAAAAAGTTATAAAAAAAATACAGAACTTAAATTTTTGTAATAACCATAAAAATAATAAAACCATTTTTATTCTAAAAAAGCAAAACCAAATTTATTTCAATGGGACAAATTTGGAAGAGTGAGTAGCTCCTACACCTGGTCTACCATGGGTAACTGGTTTATAAGTAATTGAAAATTCTCCAAGATAATGTCCAAGCATTTCTGGTTTAATTTCGACAGTGGTGAAGGATTTACCATTGTAAACACCAATAACTGAACCAATCATATTTGGAAGAATGATTTTATCTCTGCAGTGAGTTTTAACAAGTTTTGGTTTTTCACCTTCTTTAGTAGCCTTCTTAATTTTGAGGAGTTTCTTAACAAGTCTTTCATGTTTTAATTTTGGTGATCTTCTGTATGATCTTCTAGCTCTAGCATCTAACATCTTGACAAAATCAGCTTCTGGCATGGCAGTGATTTCTTCAAGTGATTTTCCTTGTAATTCAAATTTCTTGAAAGTTCTTTTCTTAGCAACAACCTCAGACATTATACACTGTCAATCACAAGTTTTCTCAGTTCTTCCTTTAACCCTATTTTTTCTTTTTTAATAACTCTTTTTATAATTATTTTATTATTATTCTTTTTTTCGTTATATATAACTTAAAAAAATTTTAATTAAAAACTTTATTTTTAAAATAATTTTTAGTTTTCTTATTATTCAGTTTAACTTTTTAATAAAATGTCTGACATCAATACTTTCCTTCATTTTTGTTTAATTCAAAAAGATACTTCTAAATTTCTAGTATTACCTTCATTACCAAATCCATTTAATTATGATATTAAAAACTTAGCGTTTTATAGTTGTTCAGATGTACCTTCATGTCAAATACAAATTCATTTTCATCCGTCAAGGGATGTTTATGGAATTCCATTAGGAGTTATTAGTTGTTCATTATCATCAAAAATTTCAGTAGCTATTTTAACAAATTCTCCATTTTTAACATATTTTTCAACGAGATTACAAAGAATTAGTCAATTTTTTTTAACACAACCAGGTATTTCAAAAGAAATATTTATTCAAGGATATAATTTATTAGTTAGTAGTGTTGTTCCATCTCCTGCACCAATTGAAATTGAAACAGCATTTGGAGTAGATCAGTCATTAACAAGATTATTAAATAAATATTCATCAGAATTTCCAACATTATTAAAACTATTATTAATAGAAAGTAAAACTATTTTTTTAAGTACTAATGATTCAAGTAGTTTAATGATGTATGCATTAGCAAATTGTATGCCTGGATTAATTACACCATTTACTGATATTTTATCAATTTGTGGAGTTGATGTAATAAATCCATTATTAGAACTTTCATTACCTTTTAAAAACTATTCAACAAATTCTTTATTTTTCTCTCTTCCATTAGTTTCTTTAAATAATATAATTGGAAATCAAACAGGTTTTATGGCAGCTGTATGTAGTTCTGTATTAAGAACACGAAGTGAAAATATTGATGTTATTATTGATATTGATAATTCAAAATTAATTTGGAATAATAAACAACTCCAAAAAATTGTTTCTTGTACTTCAAGTGATAAAAAATTTTCTAAATATTTAGTTGATAAAATAAGACAACATAAATCACTTCATACATATGAAGGAAGTGAGCATTGGTTATTAATGAAAAGTGCATTATATATAATACAGTTTTTATCAATGATGTGTTCATTTGATATATTTTCTGATAATGAGACATTACCAAAAAATATTCCAAATTGTCAAGATTATGGAACTGATTTTGTTAATGGTTTTTGTAAAACTAAAGGATTTTATGAATGGAAGAAATCTCTTATGTTATCAGGTAAAGCAAAAAAAATGACAGAATTATTTGAACCAAGTCATCCTTGTAATAAATTATTTAATGAATCTAAACAAAAATTAATTAGAGGAACTATTTACGATTATGAACAACTCTTTAAAATGAACGTTTTAATTCAAAAATCTGAAATACATTCAATAAATACAACTACTAATGAAATAGATTTAGAATTAGATGATTCAATTGATTTGTAATTTTCTTCAATCCAAATTTCAAAAAGAAGTTGTAAATTCAATTGAAAAGTATTAAATGAATTAATTTAATTTTAAATAAAATTTAAATTAAGATTACTTCATTTCTAAACAAACAATCAATATTTCATTTTTGTTAAATCACCAAAACTTCCACTACATGAAAGAAAATGACATCGTTTTTCAGTTTCAGTTTTTCCTCTATTCATAATAATTTGAAATATTTTATCTGTGTCATTTGAAACAAGAATTTGCTATTATTTTGATTAATTTACTTTCTTTTAAATCATTTTAAAATTTACAAACATCTTCTTCACATGTCCATGGAATAACTTTTCCTTCACTAAAAAACTTCTTTGTTAATTCAACATCACCACTACATGCATATAATGCATAAATTACTACTCTTTCATCTACACTAAATTGATTCTTTATTTCTGCTATAATCTTTTGAACATATGCATTTCTATCTTTATCTGAAGCTGGTCGATTCATTTGAAGAACATGTTGTTCATATGGTGAACAACATTCAGGAATTTCTCTCACTCCTCTTAGATATGGGTCCATTAAAATGTCAGGTGTTGGTGATGGTGTAGGTGTAATAAATCCATTCTCATAAATATCAGCATCTCCCATTGTCATAATTGATCTGAATATTCTTATTTTATTTTTTTAGTTTTTCTCTTTTCTTATTCTAAAAAAGAATAAGAAATTCAAAATTTTATTTAACAAAACTTATTTATAATGAAAGAAAATACTTCTAAAATCAGTTTTACAACCATTTATTAAAACAAAAGATACTTAAATTCAAAGAATATATTAAATATAATCAATTGATTATTAGAATAGTTAAAAATATAAAGAAAATATAACTTGAAACTTCATAAAATAATTTGAGTAAATTAAATATTAAAATCATTAAAAAAATATATTTGTGATAAATTGTATTAAAAAATAAAAATATTTTAATTATAAGATAAAGAATAAATGTATTATAAAATAAAGATAATATTTAACTTAAACATAGTAAATCTTCAATTATTAATAAAACAATAATTTATAAATAATAATTACATTTAACATTATTCATATTTATTAAATGAATTTTTAAAGAGAGTAAAAGTGATATAATAATATTTTGAATGAAATATTTTGAATGAAATATTTTGTATGAAATAAAAAAATAAGATAAACTCAATTAATAACAACAAAGAAAAGACAAAATAATTTAAATGATAGGCAAACTTTCTATCACAATAGGCATACTTTTAAGATCAAACTCTCTTGTTATTTTATAAAAACAAATGAATTTTATTATTTTATTTTTATTATGTTCATTGTCTATTGGTGAAACTTGTTCTCGTAAACCAGTTATTTTAATTCCAGGAATAATGTCATCTATACTTGATATTAAATTAAATATCAGTAAAACTGATGAACATTTTAAAAAAAAATGTAAAAAAGTTGAAGATTGGGAACGATTTTGGGCATCATATAAACTTGCATCTGAATGTTATTTAGAATATATGCATTTACAATGGAATAATAAAACAAAACAAATGAAAAATTATGATGGAATAGAAATTAGAGCACCTGATTTTGGAAAAACTTATGCTGTTGATACATTGTGGCCTGAAATTCCATGGAAGAAAATTACTGGAATATGGAGAAAATTTATTAGTCATTTAGAAGAACTTGGATATCAAGATGGAATTGATATGATGGCAGCACCATATGATTGGAGATTTTCTCAATCTAAAGTAATTGATATATGGCTTGAACAAACAAAACAACTTCTTCTTGACTCTTATAAAATCAATGGAAAAAAAACTGTGTTAATTTCATCTTCTATGGGAGGATATATGGCATATAGATTATTAGATTATCTTGGAAATGATTTTTGTAATCAATACGTTGATCAATGGATTGCAATTAGTATGCCTGTTATGGGATCAGGTGTTGCTGTAAAAATGATTACTGTTGGTGAAGATTTGCTTCATTTAAATTTACCAATTGATAGATTACTTAAAGTAATTCGATCAATTGAATCAGTTGTAGGATTATTACCTATTGATACATTATGGAATAAAGATGATTTATTAATGGAAATTGAAAGTACTGGAGAACGTTATACTGTTGGTAATATTACTCAATTTATTCAAGCTATTCCAACAACAAATGAATTTGGTGTTTATGTTTATGAAAATACTTTAAAACCATATTATGAAAAAAATAATTATAAAGTACCAAATCAAGTACCTTTAAATTGTATCATTTCAGGTGGAATTGAAACTGCTGCATCAATGTCATTCAAAAAATCACTTGATAGTTTATATACAATTAATTATACAGATGGAGATGGAATGGTAAATATTAATTCTTTAAAAGCATGTTCAATGTTTACCTCTAATGTAACTTATATTGGTAAATCAAGTCATAATGATATTCTTAAAAAAGATGAATGTTTTTCAGTTGTGAAATCATTAATTTGTTGATAAAAACCAATTAAATAAGAGTGAATAGAATTACATTCATTTAAGTTAATCATAATAAAGTTTTTAATATCAATTAGTTTAAATAATAAATTTATATAATAAAAATATAAAAAAAAAGAAAAATTAGTAGATAATTTATATCTACAATTGGATTTTATGATTATTAAAGAAAAATGAGTATTTTAGTTTTTTTTTTTCAAAATGTTCTTTATTAGTGTCATAATATTCATTTCCATCATTTGAGAATTAGAAGGTTCTTCTTCTAATAAACTACAAGAATAAATAATAAATTTTTGTAAAATAAAAAAAAAAAATATTAAAAATATTTTCACATAAAAAGGATATATAACTTAAAATTAATTTTTAAAAGAACAATGACATTAAAAGCATTGAAAGTATGTGAAAATCTTTATTGGGTTGGAGCTCTTGATAATGACTTAAGAGTCTTTGATATTATTATGTCAACTCCATATGGAACATCATATAATTCATTTTTATTAACAACAAGTGAAGGGAATATTTTATTTGAAACTGTTAAAGAGAATTTTGCACAAGAATGTCTTAGTCGTGTTATTGATGTAATTGGGGAATCTGGTAAAATTGATTATATTGTTTGTAATCATACAGAACCAGATCATAGTGGTTCATTAGTTCATATATTAGAAAAATTTCCACAAGCTACTGTTATTGCTACATTTGCTGCATTAACAAATATTAAATACATTGGACATATTACAAAGAAAACTAAAACTATCGATAGTACAAAAAATAAACAATTCAAATTAGGACAATATACTCTTAATTTCTTTATTCAACCATTTTTACATTGGCCAGATACTATGATGACTGTTATTCCTGAATTAAAAGTTCTTCTTCCTTGTGATGTTTTTGGTGCACATTGTGCAGATCCAAGAGTATTTAATGATGAAATGACAGATAGAATTAAAGATCTTGATGATGCATATAAACATTATTTTGATTGTATCTTTGGACCATATACTTCATTTGTTCTTAAAGGAATTAACATACTTGAAAATGATATTGGATTTCCAGTAGATGAACTTAAAGCTATTTGTTGTAGTCATGGACCAGTATTAAGAACAAATATTAAAGAAAATATTGAAAGATATAAAAAATGGTCACAACCAAAAGTATTAAAAGATCGTGTTATTATTGCTTATGGATCAGCTTATGGATATACTGAAATGATGGCAGAAAAAATTGCAGAAGGAGTTAAATCAGTTGGAGTCGAAGTCATTATGCATAATATCGTTACATCATCTGTTGATGCTATTTTAAATGACTTTGAAAATTCTAAAGGATTATTATTAGGAACTCCAACACTTGTTGGTGAAGCACTTCCACCAATGTACATTATTCTTGCTCATTTAAATCCAATTGTTCATTGTAGTAGATATGTTCAATGTTTTGGAACTTATGGGTGGAGTTGTGAAGGAGTAAGAAATTTATCAGTAAGGATTGACCAATTAATGGTAAGAAGACCTGTTCGACCATTATCTTTTAGATTTAAACCTACTGAAGAGAATCTTAAAGAATGTTTTGAGTGGGGGAAAACTTTTGCTACTGCATTATTACAAAACAAAGAATTTGTTTCTGAATAATTGGTAGTGTTTTTTTTAATAAGTTTTTATTGAATGAAAAGAATATATTTTATTTTAAATAGAAAAATAGTTAAACTAAAATTCTTTAAATGGATTTACCATATATAACTAAATACTTAATTCATAACTCTCAATTCCAAGCAGGTGGTCATCAAGGATGTATTATTCAAAAAGGAAATTATCTTATCAAAAAGATAAGTTATAAAAGAGTTTGTTTAGATTCTTTCTTTTATTATTTTTTTTAATATTAATTACATAAAATAACCTTTTTGTAAAGGAATTAGAATTTTATTTAGAAAATAAAGATTTAATAGACTGGAAAGGATTAATTCCATACTTTTTTAATTCTTTTATATTTAATAATGACACGTTTATTTCAATAGAAAATATTATTTCTAAATACTTAAAACCATGTGTGTTAGATATTAAAATAGGAAATAAAACATGGTGTGATGAAACAGATGAAAACAGAAAAAAAGAACGAATAAAATTAGATGCTTTAACAACACAAAATACACTTGGGTTTAGATTTTGTGGAATGACAATAACACAAAAAGATGGTTATTCATTTTCAATTAATAAAAAAATTCATCTTGAAATTCATTCAAGAGAAGAAACAATTAAATTATTATCAATATTCATTAATCAATTAGGCTTTGAAAAAGATAGAATTATTAATTATTATCTTCAACAAATGGAAAAGATTAAAAATTGTATTAACAAAATGAAATATCACTTTTTTTCAAGTTCATTGCTCTTTGTTTATGATATTGAATCTTATCAATGTGATTGTAGGATGATAGACTTTTCACATTATTACAATATGTCAACTCATATATCAAAAATAAATGATGGTGTAATTGAAGGAATTAACACATTATCTTCATTATTTAAAAATATCTAAAAACTATTTTAAAATAAAACAAGTAATTTAATTTTTGGTTCTTTAAAACAAATAGTCTTATTCAATAATAGATATTTCCACATTTAAAATTTACAAAATCAGAACATTTTAGAACAACACCTATAGAAGCATTTTGATGATTAATTGGATTCAACAACGTTTCTCCTTTAGACCCAAGCCATACAATTTCATTATTTTCAAATATAAATCCAAGTTCTGGGTCAAGGCAATTCCATGGTGATCTATTAACATAAATTAAATCATCAACTACACCTGCATGACATGTATATCCTGGTTGAATTATTGATAGAATAAACATTATCCCACTAAATATAATAGAGATGACAATAAACATATTGAATATTTTTAAACAATCACCATAAAATTGACCAATAGTCCATACAATCAAAACAACAATACTGTACATTCCTATGAATTGAACTGAACAACCAAAAAGAAAACTTAATGAACCACAGATAATTCCAACTACAATACACCCTGAAACTCCAAATTTAGTTGTTTCTTTTTTTACACTGACATTAGATGAACGAGATGAATACCATAACCCAACACTAAGTAATGCAAAATATCCCCAAATAAAAGGAAGTGAAGGATATAATATAGATAAAATAACACTAAGTATAGTAATGATTATAGCACTAGGTAGAGTAATGTATCGAGGTCCAAGAGAAAATGAAAAATCTACAGTAAATTGGTTAATTGTTTGTAATAAGTTGTTTGATTCTTCTAGTAACTTAACAGCAAGACTATATGAATTTTGTAAAGGTATAATTTCTTTATCTAATTCTTTAACTGCTTCAACAGTAAAAGGAATAAGACTAATAGGATCAATAGATAAATATCCACTTTCATCTTCATGGACTAAATCAGGAAAATGTTCTTTTAATTCTTGAGCTATAAAACCATAAGTCTCTGCATTAGCAACATCATATGTGTACATTTTACCAGTAACATTAAGTAGTCTTTCTAATGCATTTCTAATTGGTGCAATTTTTGTTTTTGTTCTTGAATCACTTCGTTGAAAGAAACCATTTTCTGCAAATACAGCACCAAAGATATGAAGTTGTTTTAATGAAGGAGAAACTTGAAGTACTTTAATAAAATCATCAATATTTGTTGAGCAAAATAATTGTTGGGGTGTTTGAGATAACTGTGGAAATGAAGTTCTTTGAATAATAGGAGGGAGGTCATTAAAATCTGAAATTTCATGACCAGCCAATGATTCTGAAGGAGGTGATAAAGTATCAACCTGATTTTCAGAAGAATGAATAAGATTATTTGGACTGTTAGTTGAAACTAACGAAGTAATTAATGGAGATTCATTTTTTTTATTACTTTGTTTTGTAACAAGAGGGTATTTTCTTTTACGAATATTTACTTCATCTGGTACAAATTCAATATATTTTTCACACATTTCTTTTGGGAATTGTTTATTTTCTAAATTTTTAAATGCAACTCCACCAAATTCATTATATATAAATTTAAGATGTGCATCCCATACATGTGAAGTACAATTGTATTTAGTTTTTGCTGGTTCATTACAACCAGGATAATTACATTTCCAATCTTTATAACGAATTCTTTGTTTAGAAGGACTTTTAGTTTGATTTTTCATTCTACATTTTTTATTTTTTTTTAATAAATTTTTTATTTTTTTTAATAATAATAAAAGAAAAAATTCATCATTTCTTTGATAAAATTGGTTTGTTTTATTATTTTTTCAAAAAATAAAAAATTAAATTTCTTGTATTTTCTTTTTAATTAAAAATTTTTAATCATTTTCTACTCCAGTTTCAGGAACTTGTGATGATACTGATGCTTCAATACTTTCTTCAGTTGTGTTAGTTGTTGAGACTCTTTCTGAAGAAGGTTCTTTTGATCTTGTTTCAGTTTTTGTTGAAGCAGACTGATCTCTATGAGAATCTGATTTTGATTTATCATTAACTATCTTAAACTTAGAATCTAACATAACACCAATTTCTTTGAATGTAGGTCTTTCTGATGGACTGTGTCTCCAAGATTGTTCAATAACATCTTTTAATAAACAATCTTCAGAAATATCAAGTCTTTTTCCTGCTCCTACAAATCTTAATATTGAATCAGAGTCAGGGAATTTTGCTGGATCATATGGATCTCTTCCTAACCAAATTTCTAACATACAAATAGCAAATGAATATACATCTGATTTTAATGTCATTTGATCTTTTCTACTAATTTCTGGTGCCATATATACAGGTGTACCAATATTTTGTAAAGCTATTTTTCCAGATGATTCAATAAATGAACGAGAAGTACCAAAATCAGTAACTTTAGCAGTAATAGGATCATGTGGATTTTTAGAATAAACCAAAACATTATCAGTTTTTAAATCACGATGAAGAATATCATTTTGATGTAAATATTCCATACCACGTGCTATATCTTGACAGAATCTAACTTTTAATAAGTCTGTTAGTGGATTTGTTTTCATGAATTTTCTTAATGATCCTAATGGACAAAATTCGGTTACAAGACATAATGTATCAGGTGTAGTAACGCTTCCAATGAAATTTACAATATATGGACAACGAATACGTTCCATCATTTCTGCTTCTTGACTGAAATTAGGTAATAATTCAGCTAATCCAACTAAATCAGTTTTCATTACTTTAACTGCAACATCAACTCTTCTCCATTCAGCACGATAAACAATACCAAATGTACCACCACCAATAGGTGGATGTTGTAAATGAATTTCTTCATAATCTAATTTAGTAGAAAGAGCAGATTCAACTTGAAGACTTAAATAAACATGGAATTTAGATATTTTAGATTTTCCTTTTTTCTTCTTTTTTGTAGAAGTTTCAGAGTCTGATTTAGATTTTGCACTTCCAGAAGCATGAGACTTTGAAGGATGAGATTTTTGTCCATTAGAAGATAATTGTTTAGAAGAAGAATTAGCATTATTATTTGATGAAAGAGAACTTCCACCCTCACTTTCACTGTTTTGACTTGATTGGGAATTTTGAGCAATTAAATCTGGATTTTCTCTTTTAATATCTTTTAAAATATTTCCTAATTGACCATATCTTAAAGTAATTGGTACTTTTTCATTTAATAATGTAGTACATTTAGCCATAAAAGTAATATTTAATTCAACATAATCACCTGGTCTAATAGTACCAGTAAATGGTTTACACATAATTTCATATTTGGTATAATCACCAGAATGGAATGTAAAATGTAATGGTTGTTTCCAATTATTAGTTAATACAATTTTAGTTTCAACTGGATCATTAATTTCAGGTCTTAAATCAGGGAATTCAATAACATTAGAAGAGAATGAGAAATAATCATTTTTAGTTTTAATATCAATAAATTGTGAATTTGTTTTATCAAATGGAATAACCGTATTTTCAAATATTGTCATCTTTTCATCTTCTATTTCTTGTTTTATCTTTTTAGTTAATCTGAAGAATAATAGTAAACAAATTATAAATCCAACAATATAAATAAAAAGATAAACACATGCTCCTATTCCCCAGAACAAGAAATTCTTCATTGCTTTAGAAAGTCGTGTACAATCTGCTTGTTCATTTTCAAACCAATCTTCTTGACATTCACATTCAATACATCCATATCCTCCATCACATTCTTCTCCTTCATCCCATTTTTTATTTCCACATGTAGCAGGGATACATCCAAATCTAGCTTTTGCATATTTTTTTGTTCCATCTACACAAACACAATGATCACATCCATATCCTCCATCACATTCTTCAAATTCATCAATTTTTCCATTTCCACATGTTGGAACTGCACATTTAATTTCAGTTTTTCCATTGTATGAGAGAGACATTGGCTTAGTACCATAAGCACAGTTACATGACTCAGTACATTGTGTATCATTAACACCTGAAGATAAGTCACAGTCTTCATTAGCATCAACAACACCATTACCACATTCTGTACATCCTTCATCTTTAAAAACAAATCCAGGTTTACATTCACATCTACCTGAATAAGCAGAACAAATTCCATTTTCACCACAACTTAAAGGACAAGTAGTGTCAACTGTTAAAAGTACTTCTGCAGAATATTCTTCATTTATTCCAAGAAACAGGTAATAAGTATTGTCTTCAGATAAAGTAACAACCATTTTAGCTAATTTAGAATTAGTTCCACATCCATCGGAACGTGACTTAACACATTCGACAGAATCAGATGATTCACAATTAATTGATCCTGCTTCAGCATTAGAAGTATCAGTCTTAGTTTTTATAAGATCTAAAGAAACGTCATAATTTTCTGATTGACAAGTAGAAATAACAATTGTTTGTTCAGCACCTTTAATTCTAAACCAAAATCCTTTAATAAGATCTTTAGAACAAATAGAACGAGAGTTAAGGGTATGTTCTAAATTAACTATCCTTGAATATCCATCACCAGCAATGTCATTCCAATCAATGTCATAATAATTATTAGAACAGGGGTGTTTAACTTTAGTAAAGAAAATTTGAAATTTAGTCATTGGAGATGATGCATATTTTTTATGAATAAAGATATATTGAGTTGAGTCTGCATTCATCCAAGTAACAACCCTGGGAGATAAAATGTATTCACTTAATCCTCCATTTCTATATAAACAATTAACTTTGTCTCTCAGATTTGTACCACTAATACAATCTTCTTGAATTATAATTCCAAATTCATGTCCTTCTTTTTGTTCTTGAAGTTGAGCAAGAACTAAATCATCTCTATTATACTGTTTATCAATTGCAATAGAAATATAAGTATTTTCTTGTCCAGCTGGTAACGTTACTTTTAAGTATTGTCCATAGGTATATGGTTTAGTGGGATGTACATAACGAGTACATCTATTGATATATAATTGTTCAGGAGCTGCTGGAGTAACCTCTTTGTTAATTTGTTTCATAGTGCTTGTAAAATTTAATTTAATTTCGTAATCAGAGGTATCACTGGAACTAGTGAACACGTCACCACATCCTTTTACTTTGTCAATTTGAACTTCTTTGCATTTTCCTTCACCATACCACATGTATGTATCATTACACCCTTGACAATCAGCAGTATATCCTAAACTTTCATTACATACTTCACATATATCTGGGGCAAGACAACCAGTAACACATGCATCTCCATACATACAAGAAATAATACAATGTCCCTTTCCATCAGCGTTGTATCCTTCTTTACATAAACAGTCATTCCCACACCCAGCAGTGCTATCACATTCTTCATTGTAAGAATCCCATCTACCATCTCCACAAATTATTTCTCTGTTGAATTCTGTTTCATTAACATCAACAGCATAGGTAAACAAAAAAAGAAGAGGTCTATTGTATTAGTGATTAAAATGTTTTAAAATAAGTGAAGTAACTGACAAACAAAAGAACCATTTAAAATTTTTTAGACCCTTCTTTTGTTTAAAAACTAAATGTTTTTAATTAGACTATTTTGATAATATAGAAACATTCATTACATTGATTTTAATTTTTTTCTAGCAATTCTTTGTTTCAATTCCTTACTTATTTTTATTATTGGTTTCTATCATTCTCTTCTTTTTTCTCCTCTTTTTTAACCAAAAACAGTAATTTTATTTTTATCTTATGTAATAAAAGACCAAAAAAAAATTTTTTTATTTTAATAATTATTAAATGATTTTCTTTTTTTTTGATTGACTTTTCAAATCATTCTTAACTTATTTCTTTAGTGATAAGAACGAATTAAAAAGGGTATGACAACAATGTGGTTATTTCTTTTATAATATATAAAACAAACAAGAAGAACCTAAAATATATATGTAAGATCAAGTTTAATAATTTTTAATAACCTCTTTTTGAATTTAAATAATAAGAAATTGCAATTAAATACTTTGGTACATTTATTGTTAGTTAAGGTTTAGAAAACAATATTCTAAGAGATGAGGTTTAATCTCACTCCCTCCTTAAATTTCATAAGTGAATAATAATTTATTAAAATAAATAATACAAAGGTGTAATATAATTTGAGGAAAAATACAAATTAATTCGTTTGTAAATTTTTTATAAAAACATCAACAATCTGATTTGAGTTATACCGTTCTTTTGGATTTTGATTCCAGCAATGTTCAATCAGATCAAAGAGCCAATCATCAATGATATCTTCTTTTCTTGGTCGTTTTCCTTCACTTATAAAATCTGCAATTTCCCATGGATATTTAAATTGTTCTTTTGGGAAAGGATTTCTCCAAATTGATACTTCATACATTGTAATAGCAAATGAATAAATATCAGAAGGTAATTTATAATGTTCTTTTTTCAATACTTCTGGCGCCATGTACATTGGTGTTCCAACTCCTTTAGTAAATGTCATATTTGTCATTAACATATTAATATTTCTTGATGCCCCAAAGTCTGTTAATTTACAATTAACTTGTATATTATTTTCTAACGACACAACAAGGAAATTATCTGGTTTAATATCTCGATGCAATATTCCATTTTGATGAAGATATTGAATTCCATGAGCTGCATCAGAAAGCAATTTATTGATCATATTATTTTCAATTCTTTTTGAATGTTTATGCATTAAATCACTTAATGACCCATACTTAGCAAATTCTGTTACCATACATATTTTATTAGGAATAAATACTGCTCCATAGAAATGAATGACATATTCATTTCTAAATTTGTCTAACATTGCAACTTCTTTCTCAAATTCTTCCACTTGTTTTTCTTCGTTAAGAGATATTTTCATTTTTTTAATTGCTACTTCATTTCCTCTAAAGTTTCCAAGATAAACTATTCCAAATGATCCTTCTCCTAATTTCTTTTCTTCTTTAAGTTCTTCATAATCAAGTCGTGTTGTTAATTCTGTTTTAAAGGAAATACCAATACGAGATTCATATTGTTTTCCTTTCTTCATATCTAATCCTAAAAGAACAAGAGAATCAACTATTGTTGTTGTACATAATGGTTTAATGAATATACTAAATTCAACTGCTTTTCCTTTATCAATAGTAATTAGTGAAGGGTCACTTCTTATATAATATTTGTCAATATTAGTTTTAGTGGTAATTTGAACTTTTAGTGTATGAGATTTTTTATTTCCAATACATAATAAATCCCTTGACTCTTCTCCAACTGGAATGGTGTCAGTCATTCTATCAATAGTAAATGTAAGTTCTTTTTTATTAACACATAACCCACTTTCTTTATCTACATCTTCAAATAACATATTACAACGGCTCATATCAAATTCACAAATCTTCTCCTCTCTTTCTTTTTTCTTTCTTCTTGTTTGAATAATAAATATGAGAAAAATGACAACCAATACTATAATAATTATGACTGCTAAACACCCTGCTATTGGAACACAAATAAGAATCAAATTATTGACTGTAGTTTCACACCCTGAACCATCTTTATTTGGCTCGTGCCATCCTTGACATGATGTACATTTTGAGTTAGATGATGAAAGGCAATTTGGAATATCTAAATAATTTTTACATTGACCATCAGATAATACAAAGCCTTCATTACATTCAGTACAATGATTTGCTGAATTAGTGCATTGGAAACAACTCTCACTACACTTATAACATTTTTTATAAGTTAATGACAAATATGTACCTTTCTCACATGCCACACAACCATCATATTCTGAGGTAGTACAATTTTTTAATGTGTCATTGGACAAACACTTTGACGTTTCTATATCAAAATAATAACCTCCAGTAAAGTTACAAGAAAGGCAATTGAAGGCATTTTGATTACATGTCAGGCATGACTCATGACATTCAGCACAATTCTTATATGTTTGATAAAAGCCATCTTTGCATATTGCACAACCTGATGCATCAGGGAAAAATGTTAAACAACTTTCTACCAAAGAACCAAGAGATTCACAAGTATTATTTTTTGTCAATTTATATCCAAAATTACACGTTGTACAGTTGGTTGAATTTCCATAACAGGTAGCACAATTTATATCACACATCCGACATACACTATCTTGATCTAAAAACTTCCCTTCTTCACACCTCAAACAACCAGTAGTTGTTATATCTGTACAAAAATTAAAGTCTTGAATTGCATTACACACCCAAGACCCATCACTATTTTTTATCAAATTAAATCCTTCTAAACATTCTTTACATTTTCCATCAACAACAAACCTACAATTTTCTTCAGTAATATTAACACAATTTCCATTCTCATCTAATTTTTTTCGTTCAACACATTTTTCACACATTGTCGTTGTTGTTGAAATTATGTCACAATTGTCTTGGGCTTTCTTGCATAATCCATCATTTGTTTTATAATAGCCAGAAGAACATATAAGACATATTGTTGATATAGAAGAAGGAATACAACTGTCACAATTAGGCTGACACATAGTACATTTGTTTTTATTCAGATAATACTTTTTTTCACAAGAAGAGCAAGTAACACCTTTAAATTGAGTACAATGACTATCGCTTGAACAAATTGGAATAATACTATTTCCATCTATATCTCCAGAAGAAGAATTACAATTAAGACATTTAGTTCCTTCTAGTGTTGAGGGTAAAACACAACTTCCACATGTCTCATTACAAATATTGCATTGAGGCACACTCTCACTATTCATGTAATAACCATCGTTACACTTCCAACACTTTCCTCTCCACTCAAACAAACAACTGGATGTTTCTTTTTTATAAGAAGGCATAGTTGATGATTCGTAATAACCTACTCCTTCACCTGAAGTTTGATTAAAGAAAGATAATGAAGTAGTTCTTGTAAATGCATCACAAATACCACTTGGAGAAATAGAAGCTAAGCAATTATCACAACCAACTTCGTCTTCACTGTCATGTTGGATACAATACTCTTCATTAGAATATAATGTACATTTTCCTGATCTTAAAACATAATGCTGTTCACATTTAAGACAATTTGTATTTGAGATATAAATTGTACAATGTTCTGGAGCTTCTACACACTCGTTTGGTCGAATTACTTTCCCATTGCAAGGCTTACATTTTGTTCCATCACTAGTTAAATAAAATCCATCGTTGCATATAAAACACTCTGTATTTGACCTACAGAAACTACAGTTCGAAATATAATGGGTACATTGGACACATTTAGTACTATCTTCATTTATAAGTGTTCCACTAGGACATGTAATACATTCACCATTTTGTAATACAGTGTTGTTAGAACACAAGGTACATGTACTTGGTCCAGAACAAGTGACACAATCACTGATATTACATTCAACACATGTCTTTGAATCTAAATAGTATCCTGGTGAACATTCCATGCATTCAGTTGAGGTGGTTGAACATTTTACACATCCTTTAATAACTGTTCCACATGACCCACATCCATTTTGTGTATTAGGTGTATATGAAGATTCACAATTCAAACAATTAGTACCATTACATGAAAGACAATTGTCACCACAATTATGACATGTACCTAAAGACAAATAATATCTTTCTGAACATTCCTTACATACTATTGTATTATTTGTTTTATTACAATCAGTGCATGAATCACCACATGAATTACATACATTTTCATTGAGATAATACCCAATATTACATTCTGAACAAGTATTGGAAGAACAAATTTTACAATTAATGATATCACTACAACCAACACAAGACCCGTTAATTAAAGAAAATCCATGGCTACATTCAGAACATGTATTTAGAGTAGAATCGCATTTCGAACATCCTACAGACATACAACTAACACAACTACCATTGATATTCAAAAATTCTGATGAACACATAGAACAAGATGAAGACTCACATTTGACACAATTAGAAGAACATTTTAAACATTGAGAAGAGTGAAGATAATATCCATCAACACATTCTGTGCATATTGTACTTGATGAAGGATCACATTTAGAACACCCAACAAAATCAGTACCATCATTACAATTAATACACTTTCCATCAGAAATACGGAACTTATCTGAATTGCATTTATTACATCTCCCATTAGAATCACAAGTTTCACAATTTTCAATATTATGACAAGAGTCGCATGTATTAGTTGTTGTATTTAAATATACATTCTTTGATGTTTCACAACCAAGACATTTATTTTCATTAGAACAAACAGCACAATTATCGGTTAGTTTGGAACATGGAAGGCATTGTGACATATTAGGGTAATAGTATTCATTTTTACATGAATTACAAATTAATTCTGAAGGAGAGCATATATCACAATTAGGAATGGCTGTAGAACATAAAGTACAAACTGAATTTAATAACGTATAACCTTCTTTACAAACAGAACATTTATTTGTAGTTGAATTACAAGACTCACAATTAGGGTCTATTTGAAAACACGTCTTACATGTTTTACCAATTAGAAAGAATTCACTAACACACCTGTTGCATGCCTTTTCTGTTTGACTACAGTCACTACAACCAGGCAATGAATCACATGACAAACAATGAATTTGAGACGCCGGATAATTACCTGAATTGCAACTAAGACACGATGTTGAATTACAAGTAGAGCAATTTTGGTATTTAGAAGAACAATGAGTGCATCGTCCTGACTCTAATATATACGAATTACTCACACACTCAGTACATAATCCAGTTGTTGTACATTGGTTATCTTGACACCCATCAATGGTACTACATTCTTTGCATGTAGTTCCATCTAAATAATATCCTGGGCTACATTCAGAACACTCATTCTCTGATGAACATAAAGTACATGAATTTGGACATTTAACACATTTTTGGATGTTTGATAGATAATATCCATTCTTACACACTGAACATTTATTACTTGATGAGTCACACAATTGACAAGGAGGTAAAAAAACAGAACAAGGTTGACATATTCCATTATCAATAGTCATACCACTACCACATAAGTTGCATGATGTAATATTACATGCATAACACTTACCTTTTCCATTGAAAATACTACAAGGTTGACAAAGAGAAGATGAAGTTAAATAATAACCATCAGCACATTCAACACAAATGTTTTCAGTACTTCTTTTACAGTTTTTTGTTGATGCAGCAACACAATTATTATTTTCTAAAATATAAGAATCTAAACAAGTATCACATGTATTAGACTTATATACCTTACAATTTGGTATTGTGATACATTGATTATTTTCTAAATATCCAGACGAGCAACTTGAACACTCTTTAACAATAAGTTGGTTTGATGTTGTTTGACTCATACAACTTGAACACCCAACAATATCAGAACAATTTGTACAACTAACGCCATTAGGATAAAAACCATCTTCACATACTGAACAAACAGTAGACCCATATAACACTTTTGATGCCTTACATTTTTCGTCAACATATTCTAGTCGTGTACAATAACTTCCGTTCTTTATATACCCTGTCATACAATCCCAACACTGATAATAACCATATCCTCGGCAGTGGGCATCAATAGCACTAATACAAAATCCCTCATTCACTTTAATAGCATCTATCCGACGACAATCAACAGATTTTAAACAGTACTTATTATTAACGAGCTGATACTCACTTTCACAAAAAGTACACAAACTGTTTTCTGCTTTTTCACAATGTGTATCAGTTAAACTAACACACTCTCTGTCACCATTAAATATAGTGTTATTTGCACATTTATAACAAACACCTTCATTTGAACAAAGTCTATCCTCACAGTTTGAGGGACATTCTAAAAATGAGACTCTATTAAAAAGAATTTTTAAAACTAAACCAAGAAAGTAACAAACGGACACACGTATTACCACTAAGATAATACCCATCATCGCATAAACCACAACTAATGTACCAGGGATTATCAGGTGAATTACATTTTTTACAATGAGGGAAATGCTCGCTACAAGCCTTACAAACACCACCAATCAACTTATAATTGTACTTACAATCATAGCAATAAGAAGAGCCAGAATCACAGGTGGTACATCCTTCAGGACCTAATTTAATCAATAAAAGGTTATTTGTATTTAAAAAGAGAACAAACAGTTTGTTGTTTGAGAGAGTGATGTTACAACAAAAACGAATAGTAGCATAAAGGTTAATAAGTTCAAAAAAAAAAGAATTTTTAACTAAAATAATAAGTAATTCTAAAAATAAATATATTTTAGTGTTATTACTAATTTAATAAAAAAATATTAATTAAACTATATTAATATAGAATATTTATGATAATTCTAACAATTAAAAACCAACTTCTCTTAATTTTATTAATTGAAAATACTCAATCAATTATCTTTTTTTATTTCTCTTGCTCTTTTTGTTTAGTTTCATTTTCTTTTTGGTCAGGTTTTTCTGCACGTAATTGAACTGGTCTTCGAGTTATTATTGAGTCAATTCCTTGAGAAGCAAGATAAATACCCATTACAGAAAAAATATAAGGTAGTCCACCTTCTCCCTGACCATCTTCTCCATAAATACATCTAACATTACGACGAATATTTTCTTTATATAATGCTGATTTAAATTCAATTGCTAATTTACTTTTTTTTACTCTTTCAATATTTTTTATTTGAATTTGGGTTGAATCAAATAACCCATAACCTCCAAGAACACAAAATACTTTCTTTTGAAATTCTAATCCTATTTTACATGCATCAACTGCAAACTTTTGGTTTTCTATTCCAATTAGAATGATGTCATTTGAAGAAATATATGTTTTCATTAACATTGAATCATATGGTTTATTAATTAATGTAATTTTTGCTTCAGGATTAATCAATAATAATTGTTCTTGTTCATTCTTTTGATCTACAGTAAATGCATGTAATGTGAGTGAAATGTCATTGTTTATTTCTGGATAATATAGAGTTAAATTAATAACCCCTGCTCGAATTAAATATTCACTTGTATAAGACAAAGACGGATGATTACCAATAATCAAAAATCTTTTAGTTTGAATAACCTTATAATTGTCTTCTCCAACTAATAATTTAGTACGAATATCCCAAGTATCAGTATTATTTTGCATTTATTAAATTTTAACAATTTATAGTTTTATCTTGAAACCAAAAATAAATTAAAAATTTATTAATGTTTATTATTAAAATTATTTGTGATTAATTTTTACTTCCACTTCATATTTAGAAGATAAAAGTGATTGTGGTAATTCAATAGTTATATTTAATATTCCTTCATGATTCATTTTGATTACCAAATCAACTCTATCTCCTTTATGACAATTATCCATAATCTCAACACACGCAGTTCCAATAAATTTACTTGGAATTGGAATACTTGTATCTCTATATAAATCAAGTTGAATAGTTTTCTGGTTTTCGTTAGATACCACAAATTCAAATTTCTTTTTACATGGTAATTTAATTTGTTGAGGAATAATTGTTTGAACTGTTCTAATTCCAAGTAATTGATTATATGTTGCAATTCCAACTGAATAAGTAGCTACTTCTGTACTAATTAAATTAACCTGTAATTCTGCACTTTTAAGTGCAGCCCCTCTTGAAACTGAAAATAATGGATGGTCAGAAACAATTGGTTTTACACCAGTACTTTGTTGAATCATTTGAGAAATGAATGGAATAGAAGAAGTACCACCTACCATAAGAATTTCATTAATTGGAACATTTGCCTTAGCAATAACTGCATTTAATTCATCAACAGCTTCTTTAAAAAGAGGTGAACAAATGTTTTCAAATTCATCACGAGAAATGGTAATTTCAACTTCACTAGCATCATCATCATATTGTGGTAATGTGAAAGTATATGAATTTTGAGAAGAAAGAATAATTTTACATTTTTCACACTCAACTTTGAGTTTAGACTTTCCAATCTTAGACTGGAGGAAAGAAATTTCATCATCAATGTCATCTATTTCATAAATGCCATCTTCTACTTCTGAAATTACGTGTTTTGCGATTAATTCATCTATATCACTACCACCATTATTCATGAGACCACCATGAACTAAAGCATTAAAATTGTGTTTATTTGTCTTGTTGTCAAGAACATATTGAATAACACTAATATCTAATGTCCCTCCTCCATAATCAAATACAACAAAATTACCATCTTTTTTTTGGTTTTTTAAATCACCATATCCAAAGTCAATTGCAGCTGCTGTTGACTCATTTAGTACTTCTAAGTGGTCAAGTGAAAATTCATCAAATAAGTGTTTAATTGCTTCTCTTTCATTTTCACCAAAAGAAAGTGGAACAGTAACAACAACATTTTCAAAACTAATTTGACTAGTTTTTAAGTCATCTATAGCTGCATTTAATAATTTAGAATATATTTCTATTGGAGACATAACTTTTCCTACATCCATTTGAATACCAATAGATGAGTCATTCATCTTAATTGCCTTATATGGAATTCTTTTAATATCTTTTTCAATAACTTTATCGTCAAATGATTTTCCAATAAATCTCTTAAATTCATAAGCAACTGTTACTCCTTTTTTAGACAATGCTTGTTTAGCTTCGTCACCATATAATTCTTTTTTTGTTTTAGCATTATATCCATAGAACGTTGGATAATAACATTTCCCTGTACTAAACTTTGCATTTTCAACCATTCTATTATGATTATTAAAATATGCAACTTCAATTGTACAACTTCCTAAATCAATTCCAATCCATGAGGAGTCTGACATTATTAAATGAAATACAAGTTATTTTGTTTAAATAAGCGTGTTTTTATAAACGTCATTTTAATTTTTAATAATTTATTATTATTTCAAATTAATTAAAAATGATATTTATAATAATAAAAATTAATATTATTTTATAAAAAAAATTATTTTATCATAAAATCTTAAAAAAAAGTTATTTTTTTATTTAAGTTAATTATGAAACTTCATGGATTAATAAATTTTGGCAATATTTGTTACCTTAATAGTGCTCTTCAAGTATTATACTCTATTGGTCCTTTAAGAAATTATTTACTGAATGGAGAATATAAAAAAGATATTAATAAAACAAATAAAATGGGACATGAAGGAAAGTATATAGATACTATGGCTGAATTCTTTTCTACTTACTCTCGTGGTCAACCTAATACAAATAACTTATTAAATTTATTATCTAATTCATTTCCTTTTGGAGAACAGCATGACTCACATGAAATACTAATTCATTTAATTGACTATATGCATGAGGATGTAATTCATAATGGAAATAGTGTAATTCATGACATCTTTTATGGAGAAATTGAATCAACAATAATGTGCTCTCATTGTGTTTATCAAAGTAAAACTAACTCAAACTTTAATTGTCTTGAATTAGATATTCCTAAAAGAACTAACTGTTATTCTGATATTGATTCAGCATCATTAATGAATGACGTTCTTGTAGGAATTAAGGGTTTTGCAAATAATAAATTAATTGGTTCAGAGATTTATATTTATCTACCACGAGTAACAACAGCAAGTCAATTGTATAAATTGATTGCTTCAATATTACATTTAGAACCAACAGATATATCAAAAATTTTTATTACAAGGAATCATTTAAGAAGGGAAATTTTTAAAAATGAAATTATTCGATTAACAGATGCTCAAGTTGAAATATATAGTGAAAGAAAAAAATTAACAATGTTTTCTGATAAGTCTATGAGTGTTATTGATGCACTTAAACAATACTTTAAACCAGAACAAATGGAAGAATGGAAATGTGAAGAATGTCATAATGTTGGAGGTAAAAAATACCTTAATTTTAAAACATTTCCTAAATATTTTATTATGAGTGTAAAATTATTTGAAATGGGTTATTATGGGTGTGTTAAAAAAACTGATTATCTTACATTCCCTAACCGTTTTGAAAGTCAAAATATTGTATCTTCTTTTCCATCTTATACATACGAAATTGTTTCTGTTATCAATCACATTGGCTGTTCATTTTTTGGACATTACTATTCTTATGTGAAATGTGATGATAAATGGTATTGTTGTAATGATGAAACTGTCAGCGAAGTACCTCAAAGTGATATTCATCAAAAAGAGGCATACGTTGTAATTTATAAACAAATTAATTGAAACTTTCTTTTTAAAAATTATTTTTTGTTATTTACAATTAATAGAAATATTATAGTCTCTCTAAAGTGTTTAAGAAAAGGATAGAAACATTAAACAAGAAAAGAATAACCAAATAAATAATTAGTTAATTAAGTGTTAATAGATTTTTCATTTATTCTTCCTAGTTTATTGGAGATTAATCACTGAACTTGGTTTAAAAAGAGTAATCTTTTTCTTTAACTTATCATTTAAGGTTTTCTTGCAAATTGAGAAAATCACTTCTTTCTTTTATTTCTTCTTATTAATGTCTTCTCATCCTTCTTCTGCTTATTTCTTCTTTTTATCCTTTTGTTTATTTTCTGTCTTAATTTTAAACATTTTCTTTTTCATTTTATCTTTATTTTATGAATGAGAGAAAAGACTATTTCATTCCCATTATATTATTATGTTTAATTTTCTTTTAGTCTTACCCACACTTTAGTAGATGCTTATATTACACCATGTAATATTCTATCATAATATCATGCTCCACCCTTTGCAGTTTTACCTAATACATTTCTAATTCAAATACACCGTCATAACCAGATAATAACTTATGTTTAAAATGCAAAAATATAAAACAAAAAACTCTTCTATGAAAGTTATAAAAATTAAAAATTATAATATTAAAAAAAGAACTATAATAAATTAATCAAATAAATTTTAAAGTTGTTCTTTTTGTAAATCAGTTAATTCACCTCGTTGGTCAACAGTTAATTTACTCCAAACTGCTTGGATAATATTTGGAGAAACAGTTGATGTCCAAATCTTCAATAACCCAATAATTCTTTTCTTTGTATCAACAGAACATTCTTCTTCTTCAATAGTATCAGCACAAAATGATGTTAGTCGATAAACAATTTCAGCAGTTTCATTATCATTACTAGAAGTAATAAATCCTTTTGTTTGTAAATCATAAACAATTTCAACTAATTTATAAAATCCTTCTGTTACAGGGAATAAACCAATAAAACTCTTAACAAGAGATTCTTTGTTTGGAATACTTGGATTATGAAGAATAATTTCACCTAATGTAGTAACTAATTGACTATGAATTTCATGATATGTCTTATTCTTTGGTCGTGTTAAAATTTCACTCAATGTATTTAATGCCTTTGCAGTTAAAGGTTGAAATTCTGGTATTTCTAATTCAGCAAATCTACCAACAAAAAGAATTGCATTGAATGCAATGTCAGGACTTGAACTTTTCATGTATGATATAAATTGATCACCAACATGTGGGAGATAGTGATATAATTTACCATTGCAAATAACTGTTCCCATTGCAGAAACTGCAAAACTACAACGTGTTTCATTATCAGTTTGACCAAAATAAATCATAATTCTTGGGAATAATTTCATATTAAATGCTGCAAAGAATGTTTGAAGATGATTTTCACAAATAGATGATAATGTATTTAACATTTTTTGTAAATAATCATCATATTGATCTTCTTCACCTAACATTTCAATTTCTTCATCATCTAATTCGTCTTCAGTTTTATCTATTGGCAAAACACTTAATGCTTCTCCTTTATTTTCTAATGTTCCATATAATGTTTTATCAAATGTTTCAAATAATAAACTAATCATTTGTGGTTCTAAACTATTTTCACCCATTGTAATAATAATACTTTGAATACAATCTAAAATAACTTCAATTGTATCACTTGCTTTATCATTAACAAGTAATTGGCATAATTTTTGTATTAAATTATAATAAATTTGTTTCAATTGTTCTGATTTTCCAGTTGCTTGGACTAATGAAGAAATAACTAATGGTAATACAACACATGCAGCAAGTTTGATATTAGTATTAGAACAGTCTAACCATGGTGAAACACTATTGTATGTTTTTTCTGCATAAACTGCGAATTCTCCTTTTAAATATTCAGCTATTTTCTTAATAGTGAAAAACAAATATTTTTTTTCTTGAGAAATCATATTTGTTACATTAATTACATCAGTTTGATCACCTTCTTGTTTAATAATAGGTAGTTCAATTCTATTTAATAATAATAGTATAAATTTATCTAAATTAGGTCTAATAGCTTTATTTGGTGAATCTACCATTCTACATAATGCTGACATAACATATGGCAACACTGGATCTTCAATACCAACTGGTTGTTTGAATAATTCACTTAATGTATTATAAATAATTTCTTGAATATTAGAAAAGAATTGTGGATTTAATTTAGAATTAAAAATAGCCATTAATTCAATCATTTTTCCTTTCATCTCAGATGTATTAAATGTTGTACATTTTGGTAATAAAACATTAAATAATTTTTGGAACTGTTCATAGTATTGTCCCATTTGATTTGTTACTAATAATGAAATATATACAATTGAAGATAATCCTGTACTTATAGTTTTTGGTTGATTATTTGTGGTTATTAAAATTAATAATCCATCCATTATTTGTCCTATGAATGGAACCAATTTATTTGAACATTCTCCAAGATTGTCTAGCATTGATTGAAGTGTAAAACATGCTTTTTCTTGAATTCTTGAATGTGGTGATTTAACACATAAAATTAATGCATTTACAATAGAGTCAAAGTGACTTCTAATCATAATATGTGGGAATGTTTCCATTAACCCTTCAAGAAGACTTAACAAAGAATAAACAATTAATGGTTGATTATCACCTACTGCATTAAATGATAATTGAAGTACTTCTGTAATATTTGATTTAATGATAAATTTTCCGTGTTGTACAACTTGAGCCAAAGAAGTAACTGCAGCAAATCTATGTGGCCAATCACTCATTTTAGCGAATTCAATACATTTATTAAATAAAGTGTCACGTAATGGTTTACCTCCAATAGCAGAAGTTAATGTTTCAAGTGCATCTTGTGCATATTCAAATAAAGTATCATCAGTATTTTCATTTAACCAATCTTCAACATCGTCATCATTAACAGTAGTTAACCAATTTAATAAGCAAATAAGAACTTGAGGTAAAAATCCACTCTTTTTATATTGAGACGTATTATTTTGAATAAGAGAAAGTAAAACTTCCATTGCACTTTCTTTAATAGAATTATCAATAGGAGAATTACATAATGTCATAAGATTCTCAGAAACGGTAGGAAGAATACCAGCAAAAAAGTAATTTGAAAATGAAGCTAATTCTTGTAAATCATCTAAAACATTATTAGCAACTCCGATTTCATTATTTTGAATTAATTGTTGTAATGTTTGCATAATTAGAGGATATAATTCATTAAATTTTTTTCCTTCTGTGGTTGTTTCAATAAAACCAACAGCATTACTTAAAAATGTGATTGCCTTTAATCTTAATTGAATATTATCAACACTTAAACATCTATTAATATATGACTTTAATTCTGAAACATGTGAAATAATCAATGAAGCTTCTGGATGAGTAGTAGATTTACCTAAAGCATCTAAAGCAATACATTGTTGAATAATACCTTGTTCTTGAGTTAGAGAGAATAAAGTTTGAATATAATTTGGCCATGGTAATTCTTCTTGTTGAATAGAAAAAGCAAAAGAAGTAATAACACTTGAAAGAATAGATACAATTCTAAATTCATTTTCTACTTTACAGTCTTCAAATAAAACTTTACATAATTCCATAATAACTTGATCACTCATTACATCTCTTATTTTAGGTATTTTTATTAACATATTATTAAATTGTGTTAATGCAATTAATCTCAATGGTGCTGGATTAGAACTTGATGCATTTGCAAATACAGCCAATTGTGGAAGTAATATAGATGGTTGTTGTTTCATTTGTTCAAATGTACCCTCAGCTTGTTTTCTAATGTTTTCATCAGGACTCATACAGTTTTGAAGAAGAGTAGTTAAATCAGACATATTAATGTTATGAACTAAAACAGTTCTTCTCCTTTTTTTTTCTTGAATATAATTAATAAAAAGGGTTTTTTTCCTTATTTATGAAAAAAGAAGAATATTTTATAATAAAAATAATTAATTAATGAACTATTTAATATGACTTTATATTAGAAGTAGTTGTGGTGAATCAATTGATTCAATATGTGGAATATTTTGAATGTATTTAATTGTATTTAAATCTCCACAACAATGTTTAAAACAAATGGATTGAATTGAAGTTGGTAATAATGAATTTTGAATAGTAGCATCAGAACAAGCATATCCTATAAATTCAATTTTTTTTATTTCTTTGAAATCCATTAAATTTAATTGAATTCTTCCTTCTTTTTCAATACTAATTTGGTGTAATTCAATTTGACTTTGTGGAATACAGTTATCAGTTGTAATTAATTGTTCAATTTTTTTAGGAAATTCAATTTTTTCATTTATTCTACAATGAATTAAATGAAGTTTTTTTAATTCATTTATTCCTTTAAAAGTATCTTTTTGGAGTTGAATACCATCAAATACAATTTTATGTAATTGACTACCTAATGGAAGAGAAAAATGACACTGTCCATAAATTTCTAATTCTTTAATTTTCTTTGAATGAAAAATAACTGAAGTACTTCTACAATGTTTTAATATAACACTTTCTACACTTTCAGGTATTTCTATTTGATTATTATAACCTACAACAGTCATTTTCTTTAATTGATGAAATTCACTTAAATCAACATATGTACGAATTAATTCAATTTCTTCAATTGTTGAAGGTAGTTTAATATTATTATTTCCAATTATTTTAACTTTTTTTAAAGTTAATTTTTTTAAATCAATACTTTCTTCTAAATGTCGTTGATGAATAACACATTCTTGAACATTTCTTAATTCTAACATTTCTATCTCTTTGTTACTGTGAATTTCTATTAATGGGTAACAACAATACACTCGATGATTAGGACTTGAAAGTGTTTGACTTTTACTTATAATTGTACATTTTTTATCAATAAATGGAATATTAAGTAATTCATCAAATGATTTTTTTCCTAAATCATTTAAAAATTCAATAATTATTTTATCAAAACAATAATAGTCTATTGTTCTAAAGAAATTAATTTCAATTCCTAATGAGACAATGAAATGAACTTTTAAATGAGGACGAATTGATTTAAAAAATTGATTAAGGTTTTGAGCTGCTTGAATATTTGAAGAAATATCTACAATAAGTTGTTTTAAATTATTAAATGGTAATAAGTCAATTGGAGAAGTAATTTTTAAAGATGAAATATGAGAAAGTAATGATACTGGAATTTGTTCAAGAGAATGAATTGGTTGATTTAATATTATAGAGTCAATAGTTTCTAATTCATTTTTATATAATAGTAATTGATCAATATAATCTATTTCTATAGTTGAAAGGCGTGGAATAATTCTCTTCATTTGACTTAATTGATTTTTAAATAAACAACAACGATGTAACATTTGAATACCTTCTTTACAAAATGAACTTACTTTTATTAAATTCATTAACTCAGTAGACTCTTTCATATAAAGAGCAACGTTGGCAAGATAAATAGGTTCAAGGACAGACATTTTACTTAATACTTATTTTGAATGATCTAAAGGGTTTTTAAATCCCTTTTTAATTTTCAGGAAACTTCTTATTTCGTTTGTTTTCTTATTTTTTCTTTGCAAAGTCATTTTCTATCGTTTTTTTCTCAGATTTTTCCTTTTCTTCTTATCATAACTTGAATTGTTATTCTAAAAATTTAATGAACCAAACTCAAAAGAAAAGTTAAGAATTTTGAAAAGTTACTATTTTTGATTATTTTTTCACCCTAATTTCTTATTTATAAATTTATCAATAGTTGTCATAAATAACATTTTAAAAATAATGTTATATAAACTAAAATTAAAAATAGATTAAATAAAAGAGATGAAATTTAGGGAAAACTATAAAAAAGATAATTAAGAGTCATGAAACTTATGATTCAAGATGGTAATAAGAAAGTCAAAATTGAAGTAGAAGAAGATTGTACTGTTGGTGAGTTGAAGTGTATTATTGCTAGTGAATTTAGTATAGAACCAGATTTGATTGGAATAACTGTTTTGAATAAAGAAATTAATGTTTTTGATGATGAATTAGTTATTAATGTTGGTATTAAAAATATGACAATGATTAGGATAAGTCATTTAGACCAAGAAGAAAAAAAAGTTAAACAAGGTACAAGTAAAGGTGGATATATTGTAAAAATTGACAGACTAAAATGGGTTCCGATTAGAAGAAAAATGGCTGCTGATAATTCCTGTTTATTTCATTGCTTAGAGTATTTATTTTATAATAAAAGTAGAAATGACCCATATCATATTCGACAGGAAGTTTCTGAAATAGTTCAGTTATATCCTCAAAAATTTACAACAGATTATTTAGGACAACCAAATTCATTATATTATCAAAACATTCTCAATCCAAAGATATGGGGAAGTAATGTAGAAATTTCCATTTACTCTTTCTTAAAAGAATGTCAAATTATAGTATTTGATTTTGAGAATAAAGTTGATATTACATATGGTGATAAATCATTAAATAGGTGTTGTTTTATTATTTTTACAGGAAATCATTTTGATGTACTTTGTTTATCTCATTCATTAAATTCTCCTGAAAATGAAGATATGGTATTATTTAATAATGAAGATGAAGAAGTAAAAAAGAAAATGAAAAATTATATTCTCTCGGAATATCCCAAATTCCATTTTACTTTTTAATTTATATCTTTATCTTCTTTATTTAATATTTTTTTATCTTATTTTCACTGTGGATTATTCCCATTTCTTCACTACTTCCCGTCATTATTCTCAAATCATCCATATATAATCTGTGATTTGATTTTTGGAATTTCTCTTCTATGATTTGAGAAATTACATTCATCTGTATGATGAAGAGTAGATTTGATAAGGAATCACCTTGTAAAATTCCTCTATTTAATTTAATACTACCTAGATATTCATTAAATTTATAGCCAATGAATATCTTCCATCTAGTCATCATACTTTCAATAATGTCAATGATGACTCCATCATAATTAAAATATTTTAATGATTCAATTACCCATTCGTGGTTTACTGTGTCATATGCTTTCTTAATGTCATAATATGACTCCACATATTTTGGGTATTTCTCTTCTTTTTGCTGCTTTAACATATAACTATTAATTATTCCTTCTTTAGCAGCTAAAGATTGTAACTTACATCCCAGTTGATTACTACTAATTTTAAATGATTCACAATTCATGTTAAGTCTTCTGTGAATCTTTTCTTTTAATATGGAGGTAAATACTTTCATAATTACATTTGTACAACTGATATGATGATAATTAGTGACGTCGTTCCTATCAAATTGTGGATTAATAAAGTTCTTCCACTTACCATGTCTAATGGGATGTTTTGAATGAAGTTTAACCATTCATTGAAGATATTAAGAATGATTTCTCTTGATGATGATATCCTTTTCCAATAATACTAATATATAGTGTCTATTCATGATGTTTTCCAGTTACTTATTTTCATTATACTTAAATTTAATTCATTTAATGTTATCATGACATTATCATAATTGATATATCTTTCATTCCATGAGGTGATTTGTTTTATTTTCCAGTTATCTTTATTTAATATCACCTGTGTTTCATATAACATTTCCATTATTCTAAAGTAATATCGTTATTTGGGTATATTTCATTTTTTGGGTCTTTCTTCCTTATTCTAATTTTCTTGTTAGAATCAAACATGATTTTATTTGTATTGATTCTGATTATTTCATTTTTATTAAATTTAATTCTTTCTTTTATCATTGTCTTCATATATTTTAGGTACTTTATTCTTTCTAGTGCTTTGACTTTTATTCCTTCTTCATCATATTCTTTTAATTTCATGATGCACTTTATTCTGTACAATTTCATTGACTAGATCTTCTAGTCTATTTATTTTCTTTAGGATTTCTTTTATTTCATCATTTTTATCTCCTATTATTTTATTTTGGAGATAGAGGTGCATAACCATTGAAATCCTCTTCATATCGTCTTGCAGATCCTGCATTCTGCTTCCTGACCATACCCATCTATTATTAATTTCCGTTATTAGTCGGTCAGCTTCTTTTCTTTTCCAGTAGTAATTAATGTTTGTACATTTTTCTACTTTCATTTCTTTTACTTTATTGATGAGAGTGTTAAGGTATTCTTCATCAATTTCTGTAGAGTTATTCTTTAATATGATGTTTTTATTATTGAATTACACTCTACTCTTCTATTATATCATTTACTTTCACTTTAATGTATTGTTTAATGCTTTCTTTTATTTTATGTGATATTTTAATATATTTAATAAATTCATTTTCATTATTGACATTGATATTTATTACTTTTATTATACTTTCTATTTGTTCATTTCTTATTTTCTTATATAATTTCTTATTCAACCAATTAATTGCAAAACAATACATCACTTCAATTAAAATTCTATTTCTTTCTTTTGTTGTATTTCTTGTCTGATTATCATTATATTTTGTTTGTTATTTATTATTCTTGCAACTTTACATATTTCATTCATTTCTTTATTTGGGTTTCTACTTTTGATTTCTGCTTCTGTTGCTTGGATGTTTTTTCTTCAATCTCTTTTGTTTTTTTTTTCTTTAATTTCTTCTTTGATTCTTTCATTTATCTTATTCTTTTTGATTGAATATACTTCTTGAAGAATATCATACCATCTTTTCCTCTTACCTTCATATTTTTTGAGTATTTCTTCATACTCTCGTTTGTTCAATTTACTTGTTATTCTTTTTATTCTTTCTTGTATATCATTTCTTGTTATTCATTTATATTTGTTATTTGTGTAACTTTTATTATTATTATTATTATTATTGTATTTATTTGTTTTTATTTGTATTTTTGTATTCTAATCCCTTTTCTCTTGGTATATTGTTTACCTTTATTATTATTATGTCATTCATTGTTATTGACATTCGTTCTTTTATTGTATGACGTTATATTTCTATGATTTGTTTGCTTTTCTTTACAATACATAAAGACTTTATAGAATAGATGTGGTATTGAGCATTAAATTTTGTTGTATTTCCTGCATTGGAAAGGGGTGTCTAAAGAATAAGAAATAATAATATAAATATGTTGATGTATTTTATCATTTCTTTATTTGTTTATTCTTATTTCTATTATCTTATTCATTTGATTCATAATGAAATAATTCAATGAAATAATACAAATAAATTGTTTATTCATATTATTTCTTATTTATTCTTATTTCTTTTCTTATTTATTAAAAACATCATCATTGGGTGTGAAAAATTTCAAATGAAATAAAATAAATCAACATTGAATTATCTCCATTTTTAATTTATCATTTCATTCATTGGCAGATGAACAAAATGTTCATATTCTTCATTGTTTTGTTTTTATTCTTTTTTAGTTCATTTTCAATTATTCAAGATTGAATCATTTCATTTCAATTGCTATGATTTGTTTTGGTGTGAAATGATATTTTCCACAAAGTGCATTTGATATTCCTTCATATTCAAATGAAGATTGTTTACAATATGAATATGTTTTATTATTTTCTTTATAAAGATAAATATCATATGATTCAAATTTAAACAAACGATCACTTGATTGACTACATAACCAAAATGCATGTTGTTGGTCTTTAATAATATCAAATTTCTTCATTCCTTCAATTCTTCCATTTGATTCTAATGAAAATACAAATGACTTTGAATCATATATCCAACTATCAACTTTATCAACTTTAGAATTAACATATCCTCCAAATTTATTTCCATCTTCATCTTCAATAATAATTATTATATTTTCTTTATTCATTATTTTTTGATCAAATACTGATGTATATTCATTCCAATTATCAATATCTGAATCAAATAGTATATTGAATACTTTTCTATTTGTCCATTCTTCTATTTGTTCAATTTGTTGTTTTGGTATTGACAGTCCTCTCATTCTTTGAAATCTCTCTTCTTCTTGTTTCTTTCTTTCTTTTGCTTCATCTTCTTCTTTTATCTTCTTCCTTGAGAAATAATCAATGTAATATGTTTGCCATTCTTCTTTCTTTTTATCAAATTTTTGTGTTATTTCATCTGTTTCTCTGAATATTTTGTTTTTCATTATCATTTCTTCAATTGAAATGATTTTATCTATTAGTTCATTCCGTGTTTTACCTAATGCTTCTTCATCTGAATTACATTCTTGTATGATTCTCGACATTATATTCATTATTATTTCTATTTGATTGATTGTTTCTTGGCTTTTCTCTATCACTATTTTTCTTCTTCTTTCTGTTTCATCCATTCTATCAAATATTCCTTCTCCTCTTTTAATTGCTTCTGAGTATGTTTCATTCTCTTTTATTTCAAATACTTCATTTTTAATACTTCCTATATAATATTGATAATTCTTAGTAGTATCATCAATTGATTGTTGAATGTTTGTAAGTGTTTCTACTACTTCTTTAATTAATTGATTATTCTTATTTATTAACTCTTCCATTTTAATTTAATTTGATGTTTATAAGTTCAAAATATGGATGTTTAAATAGTTAATACACATTATTAACACATCAAGTCAATCATTATTTTAACATCATTTTCTTTTATCAAACATCATTTTTTATATTTATTTTACAATAACAATAATTATATAATAATAATAATATAATAATAATAAAATTATAATATTATTATTTTCTATAATTAGCTTATTTTTAGTATATTTTCATTTTGTTAAAAATAAGAAAAAAGTTGAAGAGAAGAAGATTCAATTATGTTTTATTTTAATATTTCATCTTTTGCGATTTGAATTTTCATGTTTTACCAACAATTAACTCTAACAATTAAATTAATAAAGATAATAAATGATAAACAAAAATGTGATAATAAAATAAAAATAAGAAATAAAAGAGAATAGAAATGATATAATTATTATAAATACACAATAAAAAGAATAAAATGAATAAAGAATGAATAAAATGATAAAATTACATTAAATAACATAATAAAAGAAATAATTAATGTTTGAATTATTAAAATATTTAATATGATAAAATATCAATGGTGTTAATATTTATTTTTGTTTATTGAAGATAAAATAATTTAATCATATTTCATTCTTTTATTTTGATTAGTTAATAATATTATCATCATTCATTACAATTAATAATCTATGAATAAATGTATAATCATTGTCACTAAATAATAAATAATTGTTTAATGTAAATTAAAAATTATAATAATAATGATATTTCAAAATCATGTAAAATTATTTATTCATTCTTATTCAATCATAACATTACAAATTTATTTTTA
>NW_001914911.1:5662-11045 GCF_000208925.1 Entamoeba histolytica HM-1:IMSS | reverse complement strand
AAGAATTTCAAACAATTAATATTGTTTTGAATTTCAACCAAAATTTACATAAAATAATAAAACAATGAATAAAATGATATGGAATATTTTCCAATATCAAACATTTAGAGATATGTTTGTATCGTGTTGATTAAATGGTATTATTCTATTTATAAAGAAGTTCCTTAAGAAAAGAATAAAACAAAAGTGGATAAATAACAACAAAATTTGTTTGAATTTTTCAATAAAATAATTGGAAATAGTTAATGATGAATTTCCAATGTAATTTGATAAATCAAAAAGTTTATCTTGTTATGATAATACACAAACAGAAAATGAAATTATAATGATGATACGTGCATTATTATTAACACCAGTTAATATAGAAGAAATGAAAATGAGATAATATTTATCATAGTATTAATGAAGAAAAGGATAGAAACATTAAACAAGAAAAGAATAACCAAATAAATAATTAGTTAATTAAGTGTTAATAGATTTTTCATTTATTCTTCCTAGTTTAGATGAGACTAATCCCTGAGCTGTTTAAAAAAGAGTAATCTTTTTGTTTAACTTATCATTTATGTTTTTCTTGCAAAATGAGAAAATCACTTCTTTCTTTTATTTCTTCTTATTAATGTCTTCTCATCCTTCTTCTGCTTATTTCTTCTTTTTATCCTTTTGTTTATTTTCTGTCTTAATTTTAAACATTTTCTTTTTCATTTTATCTTTATTTTATGAATGAGAGAAAAGACTATTTCATTCCCATTATATTATTATGTTTAATTTTCTTTTAGTCTTACCCACACTTTAGTAGATGCTTATATTACACCATGTAATATTCTATCATAATATCATGCTCCACCCTTTGCAGTTTTACCTAATACATTTCTAATTCAAATACACCGTCATAACCAGATAATAACTTGGAGAGTAGAAACTTGAATTGTATTAGTGTTTGTTTTGTGTTTCAGACGTGACTCTTTCAATCTTATGTTTATTAAATACCAAAATAACTAACAAAAATAAATATGTAATAATTAAAAGTACAAAAAACAATTTAATTCTGTTTGAAAAGAAATTTGTCAAGAGTTGTTTTATCTATTGATACTGATGCATAAGGATCAATGTCTATAACTTTAATTTGACCTAATACTGCTTGTTGATATTTTGTAATAATTGCTTTTTTTAATGGAGGAGTTATTTTTTTAATAATTTCAAACATTGACTGAGGATTAATAACATTAATTTGTGAAAATAATTCATTTGGTTGAAATGACTCTAAATTTAATTGGATTATTTTAGCAACGTTTCCTGTTAAATTAAAACATTCTTGAATTTTTAATTCTGAGGGAATTAATGACCGAGTTCTTGCTGTTTGCATTAAAATATTTAAAGCTATTTCAACATTAATACTTGGAGAAGTATGTAATATGTAATTAAATAAATAACGGTCAAGATATCGAAAATATAATTTCACATATTCTTCTTTAAATATTACATCAATATGATTATTATTCATTTCATTAAGAACTGATAATACTGAATTAAAAACACGTTCATTTTGTAATCGTGTTTTAGGATTTAAGAATATATCACTAACATATGGTTCAGTTTTAGAAATAGAATAATCGATGATCGATGTTAATATCATTGAAATACAACTTTCAATTGATTGTTGACACATCTCAGATAATCTCTTTCGTTTTGGGTCAAATCTTGCCAAATGAATCATTGCATATAATCGTAATATCGTTGATAACCAATAACATAATCTTGTAGGAGACCCACTTGACAAACGAACAATACCATTAATAATTGCAAATAATAATGAAACAAATGGAATATCAACAGTATCATCATATCCTTCTTCTAAATTATCTCCTTCAGTCATTTCGTCTTGATGATCTAACCCATCATTTTCTTGTTTAACAATTTCGTCACCATCATGAATTCTATTAAACAAAATAATAGCTATTTCTGGTTGGTCTTCAATAAACTTTAAATTAGTATTAAACAATACCTTTTCAAATAAGAAATTATAACTACTTGGACTTAAAAAGGAAACGTTATCAAAAGGAATATTATTACCTAGCTCATCAATTTGAGCTTGTAAATTATCAATTTCATCACATAATTGTCCATATTCTTCTTCATTTTCATCAAACTCTACTTTTAATTCATCTCGTTGTTTAATAAGTTCATTTAATGAACCAACAGAATCATGAAATGATGTTTCTATTGTAGTTTCTGAATATAATGATGTATTTCCTTCTTCATTTTTCTTATCTGTGTTATTTAATCCTTGTTGATTTGTTGCTAATGAAGTAGAAATACTAATAGTACTTCCTTTCTCAGCTGAAAATAAACACGCTTCAACTTGTCCTTTTTTACATTCTCCTTCAGTAAATGGAAAAGTAATAATTTTATCATTCATATCAATGTATTGAGCAAGATCTAATTTCACTCTTCCAATAAGAATTTCACTTGAAGTTTTAACAACATATATACTAAGTACTAATTGTTTTGGTTTAAACCCATCATTACCTCTTGGCTGTAGTTTAGTGTCAAAAGTAAATGAACTGTTCCACAAAGCTTCATCCTCTTTTACTAATGATCGTTTCAATACACCTGATTTACTTTTCGACCCTCTCCACCATTTAATAAACAATGTATGTCCTTGATATTTCTTAACTCCAATAACCCGTTTGATTTCTACAGTAAACGTATATTTTATTATGTTTCTCTTTCTCCTAAACATTGTTCTTTCTGTTTTTTGTTCAGTTCTTTTTTACTATATTTTATCATTTTATTATTATTAAATCTTTATTTTTATTTTTTGATGAAAATAATTTTCGTTTTTTAAATAACAAAAAAATAAAAAATTAGAATATGGAAATATACAATAAATCTTATGTCTTGAAAAGATCTTTAGCTTAAATTTCATTATGCAAGTAATATTTATATGAAACGAAAAAGTTTCTATTCTTGTTTATCATAAAAGTATATTTTTATCATTGTAAATAATTGAATAAATGCTTGAATTATTTTAAAAAGTTGATTCTAACTCTTAGTCAAATGTTCCAATTTTTACTGATTAAAATTTATACATATAACTTAAATATATCATAATTTTAAATTTAAGGTTAAAGGAAATAAACACATATTCAATATTCTAAAAATGATCTCCATAATAAAAATATATTTATTTAACAGTTTTTCTTTATAGCATCTATGTCATTTACTTTAATAAAAATATATTCTCAACAACTAAATAATCAAATAATATGATGTTTCTTTGTTTAAAGAATAAATAGATTCTTTTCTTGTAAATAAAAAGAATAAACAATTAATAAATAATATTTTTATAATATCTTTAATATATATTCATTGTTAGTTGAAATAAAATGTTCAGATGTATATAGTATTTATTACATTGTATAATAATAAAAAAGAATGAACTATTGTTTGATGTTTTAACGGAGATAATATTATCAACTTCTAAAAATATAACTAACTACTATAATTGTTTTGTTTAATACACAAAACAGTTTATATCATAACTAATAAGCTAAACTAACTGCTTCTCTAAAAAGTGGATAAAAAGAATTAAATGAGAAACAGACTTATTGAGTGAACTGGAATGTGAGGTTTAATACCTTCATTCAAATTAAATAATTTAAAAAAGGAAATTTCATAACAAATTTAATTTTAAATTAATTAATCTTTCTTTAATTTAATTGTTTTTTGTTTTAGTCTAAGAAGAGTAAATATATGAGCAGAAGTCTCAAGAAGTAAAAGAACAGAAAGAATAGCACTGATACACCAATATGATTTATTTTGTGAAATCTAAACAATAAATATATAGAAAGAATAAAACTAAAACAATTAAACAAACAAAATAGAATAATGGAAGAGAAAAAAGTTCAACTAGCATATATGGTAGTTGATATATTAATCCTGAAAAAATTGAAGCAAATAATTGAATAAAAACTGAATATCCAAATGCAAATTGAAGTGGTTTGAATGAAGTTAATTTTTCATTATCTAACCAGAAGAGATAAATTATTGGATAAAACAATGTTGGGATATTTAATGAGAATGGTATTGATATTAATAACCTTATAAATAAGACAATTATCATTAAAAAGATAAAAAATGAAAGATAAACTTCCTCAAATTTCTGAGGTGTATATAATTGATTTATCATTCCAACAAAACCAATTATAATAATACAACAATATTCTATAACCATCAAAAAAGATTTAATAAATTTTTTATCTTTAGAACATCCTAATGTTAATAATAATATAAATATTGACCCAATACTAAAAACCATAATCATACAAATAAATATCACATTTAATAAATCATCTATATCTGATTTAAATGATGGATGAGAATAATCAATCATTAAAAAACTCTTTATTTCTCTTTTGAAGATATTAAGTATTATTTCAAATTTACCTTTTAATAATGAAATAATGCTGACATGTTTATATCCTTGTGAATTATGTAATGTAACGTTTTGAATAAGCTGCGAAATATTAAAGTTATTCTCTGAAACGTTCATTAACCTAATTTTTTATTCTAATTAACAAAAAATAAATAAAACCCTGTTTCATACAAAATAACAAAATCAGTTTTTTTTCTTCCTCTTTTCATAAAAATTCAGCTATTAACTTCTCAATTGTTAAACCATCTTCTAATGGTATCATTAATGGATCCACTGGACAACTAACCCAACTCCCTAATTCTTTTTCACTTTCCAGAGGTCGTTGTAATAATTCTTGTTCATATGATGAATCTACTATTGAAAGTCGTTTATATTGTTCTTTTTGTGAAAGCAATTTAGGTTGTTTTTTAGAAATTATTGGATAAGTGCTTTCTTTTAAATCTTCTATCCCTGCAAATGGGTCTATACTTAATGCATTTATAGACATATGAATTGGTAATTCACAGTTCTAGATGAAGAGTAAAGAAAATAATGGTAAAATCAAATTGTCATTTTCACATGTTAATTCCATTAATCCTGAAGTGATTGAAATTAAAACCAGTTGATTAAATGATAAATATAATGGGATGTATGTGTTGATAATCATTCCAAAGAAAATTGATGTAATTATGAAGGAAAGAGTTCCTATTAATGTTTTATTTCCACAACGAGTTATAGGAAAGTATTTACCACAATAACTTCCAACAATTGCTGCAAATGCATCACCTATATCAACAGTGATTATAGAAGATATAATTGCACAATGAAAATGACTTCTAAATAATAGTAATGGTAAAGTATTCACATATAATAAAAGAAAAGCAGGAAATCCTAATGAAAGATTTGGGTCTTGATGTGAGTCTCTGTATCGTTGGAAAAGTTGAGAAAGAATACCAGTTGGTGCGAGTT
>NW_001914911.1:0-5562 GCF_000208925.1 Entamoeba histolytica HM-1:IMSS | reverse complement strand
AGACTCTTATTTTTCAAAAAATCTTATTAGTGATGTTTTTAAAGGAAGAATTAAACGTGTAACTGAATGTTCAATGTGTCATTATAGCTCAGATATTTTTGAGGAATTTATTTCTTTATCAGTTCCAGTACCTCAATGGTATTCAAATGAAGCACATCCAATCTCATTAGAGAGTTGTATTGAATTATTTCTTCACTATGAAAATATAGATGATTGGTATTGTGAAAAATGCAACAAAAAAAGAAAGGCTAAAATATATTCAACTATCAGTGATATTCCTAAAGTTTTAATCATTCAATTGGTTAGAATATACTCAAAGAAATACCCAATTCAACAAGTTTTGTTTCCTTTAAATGATTTAGTAGTTCAAACATCCCCTAACCATTTCGACTTTTATGATTTATATTCTTTTATCGTTTGTTTATTTTAATTCTCCGTGTTTAAAAACTGGTTTATCAATATAGACTCATACAGGATCATTATCAAAAGGTCATTACATATCATGGAATAAAGTATCAAACCAATGGTACTGTTGCAACGATGAAAATGTCTCTCAAGGTAACCCTACCACATCATCTGATACTGTGTACATTCTTTTTTATAAAAGGAAGGTAAATTCAGCTGGTTATAATAAATAAACAATATTCAAATAATTTAATTTATTATTCAATTCATATTTATTTGATAATGAATTAAATAGTATTTAATTTGTATTATATAAGAATAGCTTGTATTTATTGTTTTTTCTAAATTATTTATTATTTTGTATTATTTCTTCATTACTTAATATTAATTTTCATATTAATCGTTTTTAAATACATCAATTGATTTAAATAATTATATTATATTTTGATATGTCTGGTTGTTTATTTTCTTCTTGTATTTGTTATTTTATTTTCTATTTCCTTTCTATTCTTTTTGTATGTTATCATACTTTGTAGAGTTGCTAGAAGAAGGTGAAGGGATAGAATTAGTCTCCCTGAGTCAGGAACAGTAGAATCTATTTCTATTAATACTTAATTAATTACTTTTTATTTACTTATATTTTATCTTTATCTTTTCTTTTATTAATTTTATATTGTGTCAATGAACATTTCCAGTTATTTATTTTCATTATACTTAAATTTAATTCATGTATTGTTATAATGACACTATCATAATTGATATATCTTTCATTCAATATGGTGTTTTGTTTTATTTTCCAATTTTCTTTATTTAATATCACCTGTGTTTCATATAACGATTTCAAATATTCTAAAGTAATATCGTTATTTGGTATATTTCATTTGTTGTTTCTTCTTTATTCTAATTTTCTTGTTAGAATCAAACATGATTTTATTTGTATTGATTCTGATTATTTCATCTTTATTAAATTTAATTCTTTCTTTGATCATTGTCATCATATATTTTATGTATTTTATTCTTTCTAATGCTTTAACTTTTATTCATTCTTCAACATATTCTTTTAATTTCATGATGCACTTTATTCTGTACAATTTCATTGACCAAATATTCTAGTCTATTTATTTTCTTTAGGATTTCTTTTATTTCATCAAATTTATCTCTTATTATTTTATTTTGGAGATAAAGGTGCATAACCATTGAAATATTCTTCATATCATCTTGCAGATCCTGCATTCTGCTTCCTGACCATATCCATCTATTATTAATTTCCATTATTAATCGGTCAGTTTCTTTTCTTTTCCAGTAGTAATTAATGTTGATACATTTTTCTATTTTCATTTCTTTTATATTATTGATGAGAGTGTTAAGATATTCTTCATCAATTTCAGTAAAGTTATTCTTTAATATGATGTTTTTTATTATTGAATCACACTCTACTCTTCCTTCTATTATATCTTTTACTTTCACTTTAATGTGCCTTTTAGTATTTTCTTTTATTTTATGTGATATTTTAATATATTTAATATATTCATTTTCATTATTGACATTGATGTTTGTCACTTTTATTATACTTTCTATTTGCTCCCATCTCAATTTCTTATATAATTTCTATTTAACCAATTAATTGCAAAACAATACATCACTTCATTTAAAATTCTATTTCTTTATTTTGTTGTATTTATTCTTGTATTTTTATTTTGTTTGTTATTTATTATTCTTGCAACTTTACATATTTCATTCATTTCTTTATTTGGTTTTGTTTTTAATTTCTTCATTTGTTTTAATGTCTTTTTCTTCAATCTCTTTTGTTTTCTTTATATTTTTCTTTAGTTTTTCATTTATCTTTTTCTTTTTGATTGAATATACTTCTTGAAGAATATCATACCACCTTTTTCTTTTCCCTTCTTACTTCTTGAGTATTTCTGAATATTCTCCTTTATTTCGATTCACTTATTATTCTTTTTATTATTTCTTGTATATCATTTCTTGTTAGCCATTTGTATTTGTTATTTGTGTAATCTTTATTATTATTGTATTTATCTTGTTTCTTATTTGTTTTTCTTTGTGTTTTTCTTCTTCTAACCCATTTTCCTTGGTATATCGTTTATCATTATTATTTCTTTGCCATTTATTGCTATTGACATTTTTTTGTATGACATTGAATTTTCTATGTCTTGTTTAGTTTTCTTTACAATACCCTAAGGTTTTACACAATAGCCATGGTATTAAAATTTGTTGTATTTCCTGCATTGGAAAAGGAAATATCTTCTTTTTTTACAAACAAATAAAGAAAATAAATAAGAAAGAATGATTATTTGTTGTACTTTCAAATAAATAAATATTAATAAATTAATGAAATGAATAATAATGAGAATAATTCAATTTAAATAAAATGAAATAAAAAGAATGATAAATAATTAATATTTCATTGAATAAAATATTATGTAATAAACATATTTCATAAATAAATAAATTAATTATTTCATTAATTATTCATTTTATTTAAATTATTGTTTATTTAAAATATAAATTATCATATTTTATATTAAATTATTCAAAATAAATTTAAATAATAATTCATTTAATTTATTTACTATTTTTAAATTACATCATCAAATTGTAATGTAAAAATACAATCATATCTTCTTTCTAATAACATTCAATCATTATACATATTTATTATCTTTTCAATTATTTCTTCTTTATGATAAATATTGTTGACAAGTTATTTTCTAGTTCCTCTTAGTCAATAAATTCAATATCTTCTTTTATAAACACAAATATTTTGGTAATTTTGTTTTCTATTTACTTCTTTTATTTCTTTTCTTCTTCCTGTTGATTTTTAAGAAGAATGATTTATTTAGTCTCAGTTCTTTCAACTTCTCATTTATTATAATTAATTTCTTCTATGTATTTCATTCTTTTATTTCTTTGTAATTTCTTTATTTTTATTTATTTGGTTATTACTTTCTTGTTTAATGTTTTATTCTTTTTTATCTTTTTCTTCAATAATGATATGTTAATCATTATCTCTTTTTCATTTATGCTACATTAATTGATGTTAATAATAGTATCATTATCATCACACTTACAATTCCATTTTATCTTTTTGTATTATAATAACAATATAAACATTTTGATTTATTAAATTATATTGGAAATGAATATTTTCCAGTTATTCCATTAAAAATTTCCAATAATTTTTGTTATTATTTATCTACTTTTATTTTCTTCTTTTCTTCATGAACTTCTTTATGAATATAGCAACAACATTTAATCAACACGATACAAACATATTTCTAAATTTCTAATATTGGAAAAACATTCTATATCATTTTATTCATTGTTTTATTATTTTATGAAAACATTGATTGAAATTCAAAATAATATTAATTGTTTGAAACTCTTTTTATTCTTTTTTTTTTAATATAATCAACACTATTTATTCATAGATATATTCTTTTCATTATTTTGTGTCTTGTAACACAGATGTATTAATAAATATATCTCATTTATCACTTTCTCAATATAATCATTTTATTTATTTAGTTTCTGATTTTGCGTCATTATTCTAAAACATTCTTCTTCATTTTGAATTTACAAAATGTAAATTTCAACCACTTATATTTAAAATGATAAATAATTTAATTTATTTAATATTCATTGATTGTTGTTAGTTGATAATCGTTTTAAATAACAATTAAACATGTCAATTATTTATTTATCAATTTGATGAATTGAAGTTATTTATTATTAAAAAACATTTCATTTTCATTTTCATTTGAAATAAATAACTACAATTCTACATTTTTTAAATATTCTTCACAACATATTTTATTTAAATGAAAAACAACAAAATATTTTATCGAATGTTATATAAACATTATTGTTGTTTTTATTTGATTTTTACATAAAAATGTATTTTTGAATTAAAGGAAATAAAAAATATTTAAAAATAAACGAATAAATTTATCGATAATTTAACACGACAATTTGTTTTTGTTTATTAGTTTGAAATTCAAACATCATTAAATAAAAATAAATTTTTAATGTTATGATTGAATAAGAATGAATAAATAATTTTACATGATTTTGAAATATATTTATTATTATAATTTTTAATTTAGTCACATTGATTATATTTTTTGTTTATTAATGAATTATCAATTGGAATGAATGATGTTAAATAATCAAAATAAAATAATGAAAAGGATATGATAAAATGTGGTTAAGAAAAAAGGAAGTAGTCATAGTATAGTGGTAATGCTTTATTCTCTCTCCTTCACAAAATAAAGTATAAGTCAAACAAAAGGATTAAAAAGGAAGAAGTAAAAATGATTAAGAAGATATTGATAGGAATAAATAAAACAAAGAGGTGTTTTACTAATACTTCTAGAAAACATGAAGGATATGATGAGTAAAAGGAATGAATTTCATAGTGGGAAGTGAATGGATGTGATTAATGTCATTGAAACAAAGAAGAATAGAAACAAGTTGTAATAATACTTAATTAATTAGTTTTACTCTATTGTATTTAAAATTAAAAGAAAAATGATAAGAAAGATAATAAGAAGAGGCATAACAGTGAAGAAATAAAACATTTTTGAAAAGTATTTAAATTTAAATATAAAAATTGAAGATAGGAAAGAAGTTATAAAGAATAAAGAAATAAACAACAAAAAAGAAAATAAAAGAAGGATAATAAAAATAAAAAGAAATAGAATAGAATAAGAAAATAAAATGGGGGTAATAAACACAAAAGACAAAAAGAGAAATAAAAAGAAAATGATGACAAGAAAAATATAAATACCAATGAAACAACATTTATGTTTATATAATAAAATAAAAATAACGACACAATAATATTAACGAAACTAAAAATGAAAGAAAAGAAAAAACATAATTTTAGATAAAATAAATATAAATAACATGACATTAAGAATGATGATAATATTTTTTTCATTTATGTAACGATAAAATAGAAATAATAATTCATCATTGGAATAAAATAGAAATAATAATTCATCATTCCACAAAATATAAAGAATGAGTAACTAGAAAATAAAAATATGTTTGGGAATTGAAGATCGAGAGAAATATGGAAGAAACATACCAGAAAGATACTATGGAATATCAGACGGATGTTTTAGTGGAAGT
>NW_001914912.1:6078-77296 GCF_000208925.1 Entamoeba histolytica HM-1:IMSS | reverse complement strand
CTTTATTTTCTTTATCATTTAATTTTAATATTAATAAATGTATCAAGTACTTTTCTATCAATATAATTTAAGAAATGAAATATGATAATGAGTGATAATAAGAAATTAATAACTACAAAATGTTTATATAACTGATTTTGAAATGAGAAAATTAAAATAAAATTACATTCAAAAAATAAAGAATAATAATAAAAGAAAGTTGAAGAATGATAGAAAGAATTTAAAATAAAAATAAACATGAAAATAATAGTATATTTCAATAATTCTAATTTGTATATTGATTTAATTTTATTAACATCTTTTATTCTTTTTATTTTAACAATAAATAATAAAATAAATACATCAATTAATTTCTTAATATCTTAATTTAATTAATATATTTATTACAATTATTCATATAAATTAAATACTATGAAATTAATACTAAAAAAGATAATATGTGATAGGAAGAAATTTATTCATTTTAAATAGTACTAAACTATTAAATGATCAAAAATCAAATAAATACAAATAGAAATAAACAAATATCATTGATTAGATTATTTTGTTGTTATTCATATTTCATTGTTTGTATGTTTGTTTCATATTTTTATGTTATTGTGTTTTGAGTATTAATGAATTATGAATATTTCATCATTATCGAATTTTATTCATTCTCATACATTCAAAAATAATAATTTCTTGTTCTAAGAATCAATACATAAATTAAAATTAAATATACTTTATTCATTAATGAGTGTGTTATTTAATTATTGTAATAAATGAATAAATAATATGTTAGTTCAAAATGAAGAATGTTCAAATGTAATATATCATGAAGAAATAAAATACTAAATATACTATCATTACTATTCACTATACTATATTCAATAATATTGAATATGAAGCAAAGAAAAGATGACAAATAAATTTAAATGAAAATAACAAATGAATGTGTGAATTGTAAACTAATAATTATGATTTGATGAATAAAAATGAAATACAATGATAATACAAGTAAATTGAATAATGTTTGATATATATTCTTTATTTTAACAACAAAATAACAAAATAAGATAATACACAATAAAATAACAATATTTATAATTGAAATTATTAGTTGTTATATCAATTTATTATCTCATTATTATTTTATTCAAATGAAATATCGCTTAATAATGATGAAAGATATCAATGAATATAATACACAACTAACAACATTATTATCAAAAAAAAAAATCAATGAAAAGTATTTATAATAATGTTACTTGTTTGTATTGTGGTTGTAATATATTCAAGATGTGTAGTAAATCACTTTATTCTTATATATTGTATCAAATATTCATTTTCTTATGAATAATACTCATAATAATACATATGTTTTGTGATATATGTTAAATATAATATTCATTGCATTAATAACAAAAATAATAGTTGATATGAACATAATCAAAGAGTATAAGAAGAAATGAAAAACAAAAGATGGAATGGTATTTCATTATTTAATATATTCATTTATCATAACATTCATTCCCACTTTATCATGTGTCTTGTTCATTCATTTTAAACAGCATTACTCATCCAATTAAAAACAAAAGAGAAAGAAAAGTAATAAATAAATTGTTGAAATAATCATCAATAAACAGTTAAAATATAAAAACAATTGATTATTAAATACATTCAAACTATTTTATTGACAGAATTAAGAAACACTTAACACACTAAATTTCATTAACATTGATCAAGAAAAAAGTGAGTCAATCACTAAGTATGTTAAAAATATCATAAATATCTTTTGTTCATCTTTTATGTTAATCTCAACAATACCAGTGTCTGTTTGTTTTTATTATCAATATATTTAATTAACATTTAGATGTGTCTGTTTATTGTCTGATAAAAATATTCAATTCATTGTATTTCAGTTTTAATAAAGGTTATGACTTATGAACATTCTTTTATGATGGATATTAAAATTCATCTTTCATTTGAATATCCTTTGTGTCACTTAATGAATAACTCCCATTGATTTAATATTCTGTAAACATCAAATAGTAGGTGATGAATGATTATATTTACATATTATTCTGTATAATCTATAGTTTTTCTCGAATGAATAACCATTCAATTCATTCAGATGATATATAAGTAATGAAATGAGTAATGTAAAAGATATGAAATAAAGTGAAAATATAAAAGTCAAGATAATGAAGAAGAAAGAGATAAAAATGATATAAAATGAATAAATAATACTTTAATGGATTTTCTTCAATGAAACAATGAAATAATGAAACAAATAATAGAATAGAGAAGAAAGAAAAGGATAAACATTAATTGTATTGAAGTGAATTATCAAGTTGGATATGATTTAAATTGAAAGAATTAATTTCTTGTGCACTTTGTATTATTCTTTGAGTTAGTTCCAAATCAATTTTTAATTGAGATAGTGAATGAGATTTTGATAAGTGATGAATGAGTGAAAAAATATCAAGAAAAGAAGCATGAGCAATTTTAGAGATATCATTAAAACCGAAGACAATGAGTTTACGAGCAATTTCTTTAGTGATACCATCTATTTGGATAATATTTACAATATCATTACAAACACCAAATTTGATACGGTCAATTAAAAGTTTCAAATAGAGAGAAAGATCAACATTATGTAACTCATTAGAGAATTGAATGATCATATTTAAAGTAGTAATAGTATTATTTTGGAGTTGTTGTAAAACTCCTCTACTAATTCCCATTTCATTAATGATTTGAAGAATATTTTTTTCATGAATCATTTCATATAAAATGATAAAATAATAAAATTTTTTATGAATTTGAATTTTCTTAATCATTTCATTAGTTAATTTCACTTTTTTCATACTTTCCATATAACAAATAAATACAGGACTAATCCCAATAGTTTTCATTAATTCTTGATAGTCTTGATATTCTTTATTGTTTTTATTTTTTATATCTTCTATCTCTTCTACTTTTTTTTCAAAACAACTCCAATTTATTTCATATTCATTATTAATTCCTAAATACAAATAATATACATCTTTATTTATTATATTCTTTTTTAAATACCCTTCATTAATATTAAAATATATTTCTTTACTTGAATTAATTCCCATTCCTCCTTTTACTGTAGCTCTTCCTATTTGATTACATTTAATTCTTTTTTCCCCTCCTTCTTCTTCTATTTCTTCAATCATACCATCATGTTTTAATATCTCAATCATTTGTTCACTATACTTTTTTTTCCATTCTTCTGCTCCTTCTTTTTCTTTAATTTTATACCAATAAAGTGTTTTTTCAATCCATTTTTCAATATCTTTTTTATTTTCAATAATTCCATTATAAATCCCTTCTAAAATATCTTCTTTTTCTTGTATCTCTTCTTTTTCTTGTATTTCTATTTCTTTATTCTCATTTGTCACTTTCATAAGATTTTTTACAACAGACATTTCTCCTTCTTTACAAAAAATATAACTTTCTCCTTTTTCATCAATTCCAAATCTTCCTGCTCTACCACTCATTTGTTGATATTGAACTCTTGTTAAATATTCTTTTCCAATTTTTGGTTTATCAAAAATTACACGACTAGCTGGAAGATTTACTCCAAGTGCTAATGTACTAGTAGCAATAATTAATGTAATAATTCCTTTCTTAAATGACTTTTCTATTATTTGTCTTTCTTCAATAGTTATTCCTGAATGATGATAAACAATACCATATTTAATCATGTCTTGAAATTCTTCTTCTATTCCAAATTTACTTCTTTCCATTTCTTTAATCATTTCTATTCTTTCTTCTTCTATTTCTTTATTCATTTCTTCTATCTTCCTTTTCTTTATTCCTTGAACAATTTCTTTTCCCTTTCTTTCACATCCTTTTTTTGTTGAACAAAAACATATTACTCCTTTTCTTTCTTTTTTTGCTTCTTCCATTATTTCAATAATATTTTCTATATCCCCTTCTCCTTTTAATACTCTTTTAATTTCTCCTTCTTTATTTATTACTTTTCCTTTACAAACAATATATTCTTCAATTTTGATTGGTCGGTATGTACTTTGATATGTTTTTGCTTTAATCCATTTCTCAAATATTGAAATATTTCCTATTGTTGCACTCATCCCAATTATTTGTATCTTTCTTTCAATACTCATGATTTTATTAATTATCTTTTCTATTATTTGTCCTCTTCTTTTATCAAATATCATATGAATTTCATCAATTATTATGAGACTTACTTCTTCAATACTTTTCTCTTCAATTAGTTTATTAATTAATCCATTCCCCTTCTCAATAGTACATATCCCAATATCAAATTCTTTGTCTATTCCTCGATTTTGAAAATACCCTTTTATATTGATTTTTATACTTTTCAATATCTCTTGAAAATACTCTTCTTTTTCTTGTGCCATTGACACATATGGTACTATGTATATCATTTTCTTTTGTGTTTGGCAGTATCGCTCTATCATCAGAATTTCACTCACTAACGTTTTCCCTGAACTTGTCGGTGCACTATACACTAAATTCTCTGTACCTTCTCTAACCCCTTTTGTTTTTAGACACTCAACTTGCCACTCAAATAACTCTTGTATCCCTTTCTTCTCATACTCTTTTCTCACACTCTCTATCTTAATATATCTCTCAATCCCTCGTCTTCGTATCTCCTCTATCTTCTCTTTCTTTCCCTCTCTTCCTCTTGGACGAAGAAGTCTTTCTCCCTCTTCTTCTTCTTTCTTTTCCTGTCTTCTTTCACTTTTCGTCATTATTGTTTGTGGCTTCTTTAAAAATGGCGTTTCATATCTACTCATATATCTCGTTAATATCTCTTCTTCTCTTCTTTTATTATATTCTTTCCTTTCTTTCATTTCTTCTTTTTTTTTGTTCTTTTTTCTTAAAAATCCTTCAATTATCTCGAACAAATAATACAAATGAGTCCGAAAAACAACACCAAAGTACCACAGCTAAAGAATATGAAATTTTTTATTCCTCTAATCTCTCCAAAAACAAGAATTCCCCAAAGTGCACTTATTAGTCCTGGTCCTGCAGTAACTATTGGATAAACAACAACATATGGTAAACTTGTATTAGCAATGAACAATAAGGCTTGAGCAATTCCCCACATTGCACCAGAGATAAGACCAGGGATAGCAGTTTGGTTATAGATAAATGGTTGGTTTCTAAATATAATAGCATACATCATAAAATATGTAGCAGACCCCAAAAATACTCCAATGTATTGAGGAAAAACATAATCTATACCATCAGGAGATGCTAAATTGTTGTTTCTTAAATAGTTTGGGGCATCAAAATTTGATCCATACATTATTCCAGCAATAATGGCTAATACAATTCCAAGAATCATTTTATTCCATTTTGGAAGATGTTCAATCATCTTAGATATTGGTGTTTCATCATCATCTCTATCTTTTGAGTGGTAACCAAGTTCATCATTTGTTTGAACAAGTGGACTTTCTTCAATTTTTTTATATTTGACTTTAGTTTTTTCTTCTTGAATTTCCTTTTTACTTTTGATTTTAATCATTGCATAACACGGAACAGAACATCCTGTAAGAAATGTACCAAAACAATTTAACCAAAATATGTTAATGTCGTCTTTATCCGCATTTAAACCAAACAACCCAAAAGTACCTGTTATCCACCCAGTGATCATATTAAATATTCCCCAAATACATGGACCAAGAGAAAGTCCAATACACTGAATAATTGGAACTGAAGTTAAATTCCCTGTTGCCCAGAGTAATCCTCCAATCATAGAAAATGGTTCTAAAAATATAGGACCTTGATGGAATGCACCACGTATTAACATTACAAATACTCCTACAATCATTATACCTAAACCCATCATAAAGGTAAAATAAAATCCATCTCCGACTGGATATTTTTTTGTTACTATATAATTTGATCCAAAGAGTATTACTGAAATAAATAAGCATAGATAACCAACAATTATATCTCCAAATGACTGTTCATTTGAGAATGAAGACGATTCACCTGACATTTTCTTTTGTTTAAAATGCTATCATCTCAAAACTCTAGGTTAGAAGATTCTTTTTAAATCTATTCTCACTATGTTGATAATAAAATATTATTATAACTTCTTTCTTATTCTTCTCTGAGATTAAATAACAAAAGTTTTTTGTAAAAAGTTGAATTACTTATATGCAATTCAAGAAACAATAACACACATGAAATTTATTATTAATCTGTTTCACTTTAGATACTAATTGAAACTACTGACAAATACCAAAAACTATGGCTTTTTAATTAATGTAATATAAAACAGAAACTTAAAGAACTTAAAAAAGAAGTTTAGATTTGTAGATGCAACGAGGAGGAAGAGAAAAAGGAGTAAAGAAATTGTCTAAGAAAGAAAAAGAAAAATTAGAAAAAGCAAAGGAAGAAGAACAACGTAAAAAAGAAGAAGAGAAACAAAGAAGAAGAGAAGAAAAATTACTTGGGATCAAACCAGACAGAAATGAGAAGAAAGAGATTAAAGAGGAAAAGAATGAGGATATAGAAAAAGTTGAGGAAACAGAAAAAAAAGTCAAAAGTAATAAAACTACTAAGAAAAGTAAAGAACAAAAACGAAATGAACGTAATGAAAAGAAAGCAGAAAAGTTAAGAAAAGAAGAAGAAATTCTTAATCAGAAAGTTGAACATATTCCTGTTGATCCTTCTTCTGAGAACATTCAATTAGAAATTGAAGAAGAAGTTATTACTGTGACTAAAGAAGAAATACATGAATCAAATGCGTTAGAAGAATTTGATACAAAGAATGAAGTTAAAGAAAAAAAAGTAAAGAAAAATAAAGTAGTAGAGTTAGAAATTAAAGAAAGAAATGGTAAAATTAATTTAAAAGGATTACCAAAAGAAATTAGAAAAAAGAATATTATCACTGAAGAAGAGAAATTAGAAATGCTTAAGCAATACTTTGAACAATGGAACGAACAAGCTAATATGGATTATTATCCATTCAATCATTTGAGTGCTGCCGATAATAAAGATCTTAATCAAATATTAAATCAAATTAGTATATCTAAAAGAAAGAATTTTTTAAAACAATATAAAAATGATTCATCATTTTCTCTTGGAAAATTATTCTATATTGAAGCATTATCATTATCATTATCAACTGAAACACTACAATTTACTGAAGAAGAAATTGATATTCATTTGATTTATCTATTCATTCAACATGAAGTTTACAAAGTATATTCTTTAGTTTTAGTTCATCAACAATCTCTTTCTAAATTTGATCTTACTCTTCATAAACAAATTATTGAGACATTATTAAGTGCTATTAAGAAAACAAAATTACCTCAGGCTGTTTCTTTAAAAGCATTCCAAGCAGCATATGCTCTTCAATTAGATTCAACTCCATTAAAAGAATATTATGCAGAATTAATTGAAGTTCCTAGTTTATTAAAAGGAAAAGTTCCATCTAAAATCTTTGAATTTGGATTATCTGAATCAGTGGATTTAGCTGCACAAATGCTTGTTATTGATCCATTGGCGTTTAGGTCATGGGATGATTATGTTTTAAATAACCTTAAACATTCAGAGCAATTACTTCAAATAGTGAAAACATATCAAACTGATGAATTAAAGTTATTCTGTTCAAGGATGATTGAAACTTATTCTAACAATCCTGAATTTTCAAGATTTTTAAGAGAATGTTCATCAATTGTTAATCCAATGAGTGTCTTAAAATTAGTTGGTATAACAATGACAGTATTAGTTTGTGTTGCTGCAATTGCATATGTTTCACTCTTCTCCAATTAATTTCTATTTTTTTTTTACTTTTTATATTTCAAATTTTAATAGTGTTGTTTAAAAGTCAATTAATTGGGTTTTCAAGGTTTAATTCATTGCAGTCTTCATGAGCGTATTGACCATTATTCACTACAAAAGCACTTGTAGCTGATATTTGATCATGACATTTGTAACAAACTGTCTTACGATCAATAACTTCATAACGTTTATTAGAATTTATAGTTAATCCTTTAATAGCATTTGAATAAATAGAAAGGTAGAAATACTTTCTGGCATAAGAATAAATGGCGGGAAGTAAAATTTGTAAATCATCAAAACTCTCTACACGATCAAGCATCTTGTTGAATAAACAAGTTTCAATATCAATATTTAATTCAAAAGTATCAAATTTAACTCCAAGCCATTTAAATTCACCTTCAGTAAATTTTAAAGGAATAATAGGATAGAAACGACTATATAACTCTAATGCAAATGAAATTGGAAATGGGTTATCAAATGAGTCATTATCTTTCTCCAATAATAAATGAACCAAAAAAGATAATAAAGCAGAAGTATTTGTACTGATATTCATTTGACAAACACAATACATGATTGTTTCAGCTCCAATATGATTTGGATGAACTTTATTGAATGGACGATAATTTTGTCTTATTAATCTAACCATTTTAGCAATACTTCCTGAAGTTCCATCGAAATTAAATGTACGATCAAATCTTCTTATAAAATTATCTAATTCACAAAAAGAATCTTCAGCAAAGGTTGATGAATATTGATTTTTCATTTGTTTAAAATATTCTAATAATCCTTTATATTTACATTTAGTGTGTTGAATTCTACAACGTAATATCCAAGGTAATTTATCATAATCTTTTTCAATATGTTTTTGTAATACTGGAGTGTTTTGCATTTGGTCATTTAATTTAGATGTAGCATTTAATCTATCACTAGTGGCAATTTTTAAATATTCAAGATAACAGTCAGTTAATAACATTCCTTCTGGTTTTTTAGTCTTTTTCTTTTCTAAATATCCAATAATTCCTTCTAAAATACTTTGTCTATCTTCATCACCTTCAAATATTTTTAATTCTTCTTTAATTTCTTCATCTCCTCCTTTAATAGGTAATGCCATTGGATCAGCAAGATCCCATATAAATCTAATAACTGTACCTGGAAGATGATCTTTAACAATCTGTTGATGTATATGATGATAAACTTCAATAGGATTTGTTGATGTAAAGATAATAAGAGAAATTTCAGCAAACAAATTATTAACAAGAGACAAAGGAATATATTCTTCTTTAAGAATTTTTTGAATAGAAGGAGAGTATAATAATGTCATTAATGATTCTTTAGTTACGTTTTGTGGAATTTTTTTTTGATTAAATAATTTTAACATGAATTTGACTAATTGATTAAATGAATCATTATAAATATCATCTAAAACTTCTTCTTGTTCTTTTAATTCTTTACAAACTTGTAATAACATAGGCATTAATTCTTGGTGTTGAATAAGACCAATACAAGCTCTAATTTTATAATACAATGGACTTATTATTGAATAATTAATTTTTTCTACAATAGAAGGATATTTGTTTGATATTTCAATAAATGATTTAATATATTCATCAGTTAATATAATATTATTTATTGAAGCATATTTAATATGAATAATATATTTCTCAATAACTTCTTTACCAAGTTCTTCTGTTTCTCCTTGTTCTTTATAACATTTTAAACAATACAAACAACTTAATCTATTTCTAAATTCATTTACTTCATTTTCATCTTTAATACCAAACTCCCATCCTTCAATAATAGTACAAATTTCATCAATACCTAATACTGATTTTTCTTTTCCAAAAATTAAATATAATTCATCTTGTAGTTTCATATTATTTTCTTCAATAAATTTTCTTCCACCATTACTTTCTATTTTTTCTTCAATAAGTTCTTCAATTTTTTTATAAACTTTATTTTTATCACCAGTTTCTTTCTTTTGTAATATACGAATTACTGCATTTCTTTTATCATAATAACTAATTCCATTAATGTTAAATACTCCATCAATATGATTTTGAGAAATATAATATTCAATAAGTAACTTTTTATTAATTGTAGTATGTTCTTCTAGAATTTTTAAAATAACTGTTTTAAAAAGGAATTTAGTATTTTGTAATAATTCAAGCATTTCCTTTGAATTAGGTGAAAGATAATAAACAATAACTACTAATGAAGTATAAAATATTTCTCTTTCTTCACTTGTTTCTCCATCAATTTGTTCTTTGTTAACAATTTGTGATTTTACTGCCATAAGATAAGTAACAATGGCTTGAATAATTTCTTTAGTAGAATGTCCTTCTGAATTAAAATGATTTTGTAATGGAACAGTTTTATTATTTTTTAATGCTGTATTTTTTTCTTTAATAACTTCTTCTAAAGCATCTTGAAGATTTTTTACAAGTTGTCCAGGGAATGTTTTAACCATATCTTTCTTCCAATTTTCGATAGAAACAGTAAACCAATCTTGGAATAATGAATGAAGATCTGTAATAAAGTCATGGAATAAAAATAATTCTAAAAAGACTAATATATTCTTTGGACTAATTCCACCCATTTTAAAATCATTTAAAATGGTTATAATATTTTCACTTGTTCTATTTTCTTCATTTTTATAAAATTCAATAATTTTATTCATTACTCCTAATGTATAAGCACATTTTTTAAATTGTTCTGAATGTTCATCTGCACTATTTCCTAATAATGTAATAAATTCAATTGCACTTTGATAATGTCCATTTTGAATTGCAGATTCATACCATTTAGGATTTGGAGTAAAGTAAATTAGTTGTTTACTTGTACCACTGATAAATACTGGGACAGCTTCATGCATATAACTTCCTTTATAATATTCAGGTCTTCTAAAATCAAGTGAATGTGGTGAGGCATGTGTCATTGGTTCTAATCTATAAGTAATATAAAATTTATTGTGTGCAAATTCTTGCATAAAGAAAATAAATGGAGACATTTTACTTATTGTAATAACAGGATAATCACTAGGAACTAAATTTACTGCATCTTCTTCAATTGAATAAACACAATTTCCTGTATGAACAAGAATTTGATTTAATTGTAATTCTAAAAATCTTGGTTTACCTTTAAATGGAATAATAGATTTATTACAAATAGTTTCACTTTTACCAAAGAATGAAATAATTTGTATTTTGTTAGGATAAACAAGAACTAAGTTTTGATTAACAAAATTACAACCAACAATTTTATCTTCGGCATTCCAAACTTTAGTCTCTTTATAAAATATTCCATCAGTTTTAGATTCAATTAATGTTATTGATGATTTCTTTTTTGTATCTACAGCAGCAATAAAAACTACTCCTTTACGTACAAATGTACTAAAACATTCAAATGGTCCAATATTTTTAATTTGTTTTGTAGTAATACGTTTAAATACTTCATTTGATGCTTTTTTATTTAAATCAACTTGAAATGATTCAAGTTTACTATTAATTAAACAAATAAGTAAATGCATTTGTTGATGATACCACATTTGTTCTATTGTTCCACTAAATGAATATTGATGTAATACAGTCATTTTATTTTTATCTAATGAAATGGCAGTCATCATACCTTTCTTTCCAAATAATAAAATATTGTTTTGTAATAAACATGAACAAGTAGAAGAACTTAATGTGGTAATGGTATCACTTGGTTGTTCAATTTTAACAACTTGAATAGGATCATTTCTTTCTTCATTCATTTTTATTTCTATTTATTTCTTTAATTATCAGTTCAGATTTTATTAAATTTTCTTTTTTCAATCTCAAATTGATTATTTTAAAGATTGGGGATTATTATGAAATGAAAAGTAATTATTATAAAGACAATTGTTCTAATGGAGTTATTTTTTTGTGGAAGGAAAAAAAACGATGAAAATTGGAATTAACAAAAATGCTATTGAAACAAAAAGTTCATTTATTAGTGAAAATCTTAAAATTCATTTACATGACAGAAAATCAGAATAATCCTACAGTAAATTCTACTCAAGAAGATTTTACTATAAAGTCATCATCTGAACTTAAAGAAATGGATGAACTAACATCTACTATGCTTACCGTTTGTTCTTTTCTTATTTATATATACAACTCAACTTTTTTTCCTTTGTTCTATTTCTAGATTATCAATATTATTATTCTTTCATTTTAAATTATGTCTCTGTTTTTACTTAAATTAATTCTCATATTAAAGCATCTTTCTACAATCCTCCCAACATATAAACAACTTATTGAAAGTTGTGAGGCTTATTCAAAGGCTCAAACTACTCTCGCTTCATGTGCTATTGGTATTGCTAATCAATTAAAAGGAATGTCAGTAACTATGGATGGATGTACATTAATTAATACAGCACTTCAAAGTGTGGCTGGAATGTTAGAAACACAAGCTAACACATTAACTCAATCTAATAAAATTTTTGTTGATAACACTATTAGAATATATCGTGGAGAAGTTTGTGAAATGCCAAAGAAAATTAAAGACACAAAGGAAACTGTTAAAAATGATAGAAAGAAAAATGAAGATGCAAAAGAAAAAGCTACAAAACGAGCTAAAAATTTAAAAAAAGGTGATAATTTAAAAACATTGATGGAAAATATTAATGAAGCTGAAAAAACTGTTCAAAAAGGAATTGTTAAAGGACTCACTGAAACAACAAATTTAATGTGTGAGATGTATTGCCAATTAATTACTGGTATGTTCGTTTTTCTGGAAGATGAACAAAATTCTTCTTCTTTGAATGCTATGTTCTTAGAAAAAAATACTCCTAAAATTAAAAAGTTATCTAAGACTCAAAACGTATGGCCAAGAAGAGTTAAAGACTTAATTATGAATAAAAAACAAATTCTTATCAATACAAAATGGATGTCAGATGATTTAAAACAAATTTTAAAGGACGCTGGTGTTAAAAGACGTGATTTAGCTGATCCTGATACTGTACAAATGTTGTTTGGAATTATCACTGCTCAAGTTGAAGCAGGAAATATTCCCCCAGAAATTTTAGGTGAACTACAATGTAAAGACAATACCCCTGAAATTCATGAAATTTCTTTGAGCACATCAGATCTTGTTGCTCCTCCATTACCACCATCTTCAAGAGGTCTTGGTACTCGTCCTGCTCAATCAGCACCTCAAAGACCATCTGGAAGTGCCCCAAGACCTACTCCTCCAAGAAGAAAAGAGTCTGGTGTTGGTGCCCCACCACCCCCTCCTCCTAGAGGTGGTGTATCACCTCGTGGTGCTCCACCACCCCCACCACATCTTGCAATGGAAACTCAAAGCGATCTTCCACCCCCACCACCTCCTCCTAGAGGAAGTCATGGAGTTCCTGCTGCTCCAGCCGCACCAGCTGCCCCTTCGTTGTTAGACCAAATTCAAAAAGGTACACAATTGAAAAAGGTTGATACTAATGCTCCAAGACCATCAATGGCTAATCTCAATAAAACACAGAAAGTTGATTTAACTAGTTTACTTGCAAGTGCTATGCAAAAAAGACGAGAAGATATTGCTGATGATGACGGTGATGATGACTTTGAGGATGACAGTGATGAATGGGATGACTAAACAATTATAAACATAATCAAATATTCTCATACACAACACTTTTTGGATTTTATTAAAATTACCAATATAACAGCTTTTGATAATGCACGTATTTGTATTTCTTTTGTGTTGAAATTGTTAAAAAAAAACTAGTCATTAGTTATAGTTTTGTTCTGTTTTGTCTAATTGTCATTTTTGGAGTGAGAAAATAATTAGCAAGAAAGTGAAGATAATGTTTTATTTTAGAATTAAAACTTATTAAGAGAAAGATTAAATATCTTAAAAAGAGAGTAATGAAATGGAAAGAAGCAAGTTTTGTTCATAACGAATTTAATTCAAATGGAGTTATTATAAAAATGGATAATTATATTGTTGGATTAACCAATAAATGCGGGTGGAATATTCATCAGAATGATGTTATTGAAATGAAAACTATAAAGAGAAATGGTGAAATGATTCAAATTCAAAGTAAAGATGTTAATATAATTACTATTAAAACAGAAGAAGGCATTATCAACAAAGAAGAAAAACACCTTTTTGAGAAATATTTAATGATTGAATATCAGATGTGTGGTGATATTGAATGGAATGAAAATACTGTAAGCAATGAGATTAGTGATAAAGTGATAATAAGATATGGAGATTCTACTAATGGGTCATCTATTTTACAACACATTGAAATTAAAGCAAAAGTCATAGAAAGGTATTACCATTTAAACTCAGTTATTGGATGTATTGTTCAACCACACTCACCTCGAAATTCTAGTGGATGTTTCGTCATGAATTGTAAAAATCAAATTATTGGTTTAATTCTTTTTACAAATACAGCAAAAAATACAACAACTATTATCAATATTAATACTGTTATGAACGCAATAGGAAATTTCGATGAGTTAACTACTGATAATTCAATTGGAATTTATAAAATAAAAAGTGGAAAACAAGAAGGAAGTTGTTGCGGAATAAAACATTGGGGAGAAAAAACAATCTTTGTTACATCATCTCATTTATTTGAAAACAGATATTTCCCAGTAGAAATTATCAACCCAATAACACAACAAAGTATTCAAGGAAGTGTTTTGTTTTATTCATGGTGTTTTGATATTGTTGTAGTTATTGTTCATGCAAAGATGAAAATTATTGAAGAAAATAAAAGAAAAAATAATGTAACAAATAATGGTGTAAAGAAACACATTGGATATCCAGTCAATATAGAGAATTTAAAGGAAGTAGAGGGGCAAATATGTAGTACATCATTCAAAGGAAAAGAACTTATTCATTGTACATATTGTAGTATTGTTGATGGAATGAGTGGCGGTGGATTAATTGAAAATGGAAAGTTTTTTGGAATGCTTCAGAGTTGTGACAATGAATTTAGTTACTCATTAAGTTCTGAAGTCATTGATGAAATTATCCAAGGGATTGAACAAAAAAAAACAGAAGAAGAGATTCAAAAAGAGATGATGGAATATGGCATTCTTGAAGAAAGCATTCTTGGAGCTGGTTCATATTACTCATATCAATCATATTAATGAATTACAATTAAATTTAACAAGTCAATTCTTTTATTTTCATTCATCAAATTCTTCTTTGAATAAATTTAAAACAAAATAAAAAAACATACAAATTAACTTAACTCTAGCAAAAATCAATTGTGATTTTGTACTTAAAACATTTTTAACAAATAGAGAGAATGTTTTAAAAAAGAATAAGAGTAACAATATACTTAACTTTCTCTAATTGCAACTTCTTTTTATTCATTACTAATCCCTGCATAAATCAAAACTTTTGAATTATTACACTTTTTTTTCAATGAAAACCAATCAAAATTATTTTCTTTAACATTTATACCTAATACTAAAAGTAGTAGTATTATAACGTTATTTTTATACAATTCTCCTCTTTGTTTATACCAAATAAACTTACAAAATCTTTGCATTACCACATATATATCTTTCTCACATAACAACATAAATCTAAATTTCATAAATCTTTTCATTATCTTTTGCAATTTGTTTATAGCAATTATATTAATTTTTTTTTAATTGATTCATTTTGTAGAATTACTCTATACACTTGAACATTCATTGTTGTTAAAATCAATTTCAGTTGAATAATGTTTCATTGAAATGAATGTTAATGATATATTAAATTACTTTGAAAGAATATGAAAAAATTTTCTATTTATTTAAACATTATAAACACCAACAAGGGAATTAATATTTTAATTATAAACAACAACTAAATAACATCATTTCTACAAATTATATTAATAGTTATAGAACAATACTGTAAAAAAACATTTATCAACAAAGAATACATTCATAAAACAATGTTAAATGAGTCATTTTATTTATTATATTTTTTATTAATTTTATACAAATCAACACATTTTAAAATAAAAAGATAACACAAAAGTCATGGTAAAGTATTATGTTTATGAACATATTATATTACATTGACTTAAGCATTATTAAAGCAAAACAAAGGCTAATAAATCTAATTATCTAAGTAATTTAAATTAGTTCTCAAAGTTATAAAATAAAAAGAATAAAAATAAATATATTATAAACTTGTAATCTAAGAAAACAGAATTTGTTCCTTTATTTGAAAGTTATGAACCAAATAAGGATAACTATTCGATTTTATATGCCTCAAAAAATATTGATTCTATTCTAATAAAACATTATTAAGACTTTCGCAAGCATAGCAAGTACTAATTTCTGTCTTTTTTCATAAGAAGTACACAAAAGTATCAAAAGAATGGTCTGAATACATTGAAACCAAATTACAACATTTCTGCACAAAGACAAGAATAAGAATAACACAACGAGAAAAGGAAGATTCTTTTAGGTTAATTACTATTAATAAAAGAAAAAAAACTATAATGAAATTATTTAAAAAAAAAAAGGTAAAATAGCATTAGTTTCAATTCAATCAATAAGAAAGAAAATAATCGTAAGTAAAGAACGGTACAAAAGATTAAGCAATGACTTTGGTTTTCACTTCAGCCACCCTCTCCCTTTTTAAGAGATCTTCGTCTGTTTATTTTATTCATGTTTATTCTTCTTTTATTCATATCAATTTCACTTGGTGATTATACTGCTGATAAGCTCATAGGCGGAAAAGAGCCAAGAGAGGCTGTTCCACATTGTGCATCAGTTTCAAATGGAGCATGCACTAGTTGTGATACTGGTTATGAACTTACTACCACTGGAAATAATAAGACATGTACTCTTAAAGAAGATATGTGTAAAACTGCTTTTTCTTATTATGATAAAACAAACTCTACAAACCCCAAATGTACTTATTGTGTTAACGGTAAAGAAGTAAATACATCATCACACTCTGGAAATGATAAGTGTGTATGCAAAAACAATGTAAACATTTGTGAGTCATGTCTTTTGATGAAAGATTCAAAATGTGGAGAATGTATAATTGGGATGTCTACTACTGTTGATGGTTCAAAGTTATGTGATAATGCAACTACAGAAGATCATGCAGAAAATTGTGTTGGTCTTTTAGCCTCTTCTACTTCTTCAAAGACTTGTGATAAATGTTTCGGTATGTACTCTCTTCAAGGTGGGAAATGTACTCAAAAGAATGATAAAATTAATAAATGTATTTTACAAGTTGAAAACTCTTGTAACCAATGTGCAGATGGATATTCTCTCAGTACTGATAAGAAATCTTGTAATAAGTTCCCGGAGCATTGCTCAAAGATTAATGGTAATCAATGCTTGACATGTATGGAAGGTTATTATTTAAGTAAAACAGATTCTAAATGTACTATATGTACTGTTGATAATCCAAATAATCTTTCAGAAGGTAACGAATGTAGTATTTATAACGCTGAACATTGCACATCATGTAATAAAAGATGTACTGTTTCTGATGGAGTTTGTGTCAAGAATCATTGTCGTTTATTCTCACCAACAGAAGAAAATAAATGTACAAAATGTGATAATGGATATTTCTTAACAACTTCAGGAACATGTTCACCAAATTTGTATGATGGTTTCAAAACAGCTAATAGAACAGAATGTGAAAATGGCTATTATTTAGAAAAAGATGGTGATAAAAAGAGATGTTCACTTTGTCCAGATCCATTTACTGAATGTCTTACTTCTAAAACACCAGTTCCAGGTAAGTTAAATCTTAGAAGCTCACACTTAACATCAACTGATGGACCATGCAAACTTCCAGGATGTTTATTATGTAGTGATGATGATACTATTTGTTATAAATGTGAGAATGGACTTACATTGAATGGAACTCATTGCTATAATTTTGACACTAAATCAGTCCTTGGTACTAGTGGTAACAACCATCAAGTGTGTAAGATGAGAGGATATGATCAATATGAACAATATTTGAATGCATTTAAAGCATCTGATAATACTTATTATTGTCCACTTAAAGACCTTTATTTACCATATTATTTCAGTGTTACTAAAGGTACTTCAGATAATACAATTACTATTGGTTGTGTTGGTCAATTAAGAAATGTTTCAAATGACTGTGAATGTAATGACAAACATATTCCAACATCAATTGACAAAGCATCAGATTGTGTTTCAATAACAACCAAACTTCCATCATGTGAAAGAACAGCAAATGGAAATATTTGTACACAATGTCCAGTTGGATCACATGTAGGAAAGGATGGTAAATGTTCTTGTGGTGATGCACATTATTTTGACAAAGATAATGTCTGTAAAAAGTGTCCAGCTAGTTGTTCAAGTTGCTCTTATGATAGTTCTAAAAGTAAAGTTGTGTGTAGTGAATGTTATGAAAATATTCAAGGTGTTACTACAAGAAATAAAGAAAATGAATGCGCTTGCATAAATGATGGTTATAAAGAAGGACCAAATGCAGAAGATAAGAAGAAAAGTTGTGCACAACTAAATAATAATTGTAAAAAGGAAGGTAAATATGAAATTAGTGATGGATTTGTTACCTGTCTTGACTGTGATGACTCAGCTTATATTGTTGGTTCACAGGTTGGTGCTTGTACGCAATGTTCTCCTAATGCTTTTAAAGATGAAAATAATAAATGCCAACTTTGTTCTACTAAACAATCTCAATATGGACATTGTGCAGCATGTTCAGCAACAGCATGTATTACCTGTGAAGACATTAACTTAATACTTACCGGAGAAAAGCCATGTACTGTATGTAAAGATGGATTTTATCAAATTGAAAATGCAACAGATGGAGTGTATTGTAGTCCATGTCCTGCAAAATGTAAAACATGTAAATATAATACCACTTCAAAGAAAGTTGAATGTGTGACATGCACTGAACAAAGGCTAAAAGATATTAAAGCACCAGAATGTGCTTGTCCAACAGGAACAGTTCAACTTGAAAATGGAACGTGTCAAAGTTGCTCTGACCTTTCAAAATATCCAGGATGTAAAAAAACTGATTCATGTAATGTTGATAGTAGAACAGGATTTATCTATGCAACAGAATGTTCAGATGGTTTTAGTGGACGTAGTCCTTATAGTAATTGTACTACATGTACTAAGTCTAATTATTATCCAAAAGAAGGAGAAAAGAATGGGTGTGCTAAATGTGATGATAAATGTGCAACATGTTCAGATAAAGACACTTGTTTAACATGTGCTGATCCATTAAAGGTAGGAAGTAAATGTGATGGATGTAAAACAGGTTATTATATGTCAAATGGTGAATGTAAGCCATGTACCAATCATTGTAGTGAATGTAGTAGTGCCGCAGAATGTACAGTATGTGAGAGTGATACATACAAGGTAATTAGTGGAAATGGATGTAATTCATGTGTAGATGGATTCTATTTTGATGAGATTAAAGGAACATGTATACCATGCACATCACCATGCACTAAATGTGTTGGAGTAAAGAAAGATTGTGAAGAACAAGAAACAGGATGTAATTCTGAGAAGAAGAAAATAGTAGAAGAATGTACTAAATGTTCAACAAAAGATCATATTGCTGAAGTACCAGTGAATGGAGCATGTGTTTGTGCATATGGATATGTTGAAGGCACTTCTACAGAAGATAATAAAATTGAATGTCAAGCATGCAAAGCTAAAGTTAATGAGTTTTGTGATTCATGTAATTCCAAAGACTGTTTGAGATGCAATGCTGAATATTTAGAAGCAAAAGGAGGAGAATGTGTATGTGTTGAAGGATATTACACATCTAGTTGGGGATCATGTATTCCATGTTCAAGACATATGCCACATTGTACTAAATGTACAGGAGAAGGCGAATGCACAACATGTGAAGATGGATGGAAATTAAAAGATGGAAAGTGTAATGGAGCTAAAGGCATTTTCATCATGATGATGATAGTCATGTTAGCATTTATGTTCTAAAAGAATAATGATCCATAATTAAATAATCAAATAAGAAATATTTTAATGGTTTATAAGATAAATGATATTTAAGTTAGTTTTAATGAAAGAAATGAAATAATGAGAATTGAAGAATAAAAAAGTAAATAAAAGAATTTTTTAATTTTTGTTTTTCAAAAATTAATTGTGTTTTTTTTGCACAATGAATTTTTTGTCAGTTCTATTTTTAAATAAGAATTTATTTTTTATCTTTCTTGTTTATCAGTTTTCTTTTTTCTTTTTATAACCAATCTGATGATACGAAGAAGAAACTAAAACAAATTAAATTAATGGAGTAGAATAGATGCAATCAAAAATAAAATGACTGTCAAAAGGAATATAATAATAACTACAAACCAAAAACTTTGGTTTGATTGAGTGTGAATGATTTTCTTTTCTAAATGATTTGGTGATTGTGTAATTTTAATTATATCCTCAGACCTTTTTTCAAACTTTTCAAGGTCCTTTTGAATTTGACTAACTGAAAAATTTTTTGGACGGATAGTAGTGGTATTAAATGAAGTTGGCTGTTCATTTGAAAGAGGTAACTTAGATTGAGATTGAGGTTGAGTATTTTTAAGATTTTCTGAAATTTCTTTCTTTTCAGTGATTATGTTTGTTTGTGTCTTTTTAATTTTTCTAATAACATCTGCAGAAGCATCGAAATCATCATCCCAAGGAATCATTTCAACATCCTCTATCATTCCATCTTTTGTGTAAACAAGACAACGAGCAGTAAGAATTTTACTTCCGACTGTTTTTTGTTTTAATTCTATTTCAGCTTTTTCATGTTCCTCCTTTTCAGCAATTAATTCGTTTTGAAGTTTTTGTTCATTTGCCAAGCACTCTTGTAAATCCCGTTTAAGTAATTCTATCTTATCGTCTGCATTCTTACCAACTTCTTCGAAACGATTTTTATCTTTAAGAGCCTTGTTATAAAGATCTATAACCGTTCTTAGTTTTTCAATAGCCTCATCAATCTCGTATTGGATGTTTTTAGGTGATGTGATACTATCATCTTCACTTACAGTAGTGCTCATCGCTTTTTTTTATTCAAGATATGACTTAATTTAATTTCTCTTTAAGGTTTTCACTTTTTATTTATTTAAGTTAAATAATCAATAATATTTAGACAGATTCTTAATGTATTCTTTCTAGATTTTATGTAAGTTTTTCTTACAGAAATATAATGTAAGTTTACAATAAATATAAATAAGTAAATTTACTATCAAATACTGTAATTAAGTTTATTAACGTAATAATATATATAGTTTGTATATATTATAATGAAAATTATTAAAATAAGCTTTTAAATAACGAAATATTACAAAATTCTAAAGTTAAGATGTTTTTGAAAATAATAACATTACAATCTCACGTTAGATTAGACAAAGATCTAAGTTATAATCATAATGTCTTACAAAAAGAAAACAACAACTGCAAAAGAATGTCGTATACCACCTCAAACACCTCACCAACTTTTTATTGCAGAAATTACACAAAAACAAAAAGAGATGGGAATCATCAAAGAAGAAAAAAGCTGTGAAATTCCAATTGAAAAGAAAGAATTTAAGAAGGAAGAAATATTTGAAGAAAAACAATTAAAACCAAAAGAAAAACCAGATAAACGAAGTTTACCACGTTCACACATAGAATTGTTGAAAGAAATAAATAAAAGTCTTCCTTCTAAAGATCAAATATCAGACTCTAAAGTAAAAAGAAAAAGATCAGAACCTGACGCTGTTTCACTTGAAGCTGATTTAAAAAAATCTACGCCTATTCAATACTCAGAACAATTTCATACTTCAACTACTTGGCAATCTCCTATTCATACCCCTAAAGGTCGTCCTATTTCAATTATCTCCTCTCCTTTATCTCTTCCTTCAACACCAATTGCTGATAAAGGAATAGTTACGGATAAACAAAGTCCTTCTTTTGCTTCAAGACAACTTAGTAAACGTCAATGTATGACACAATCCTTTATGGAAGAACCAAAGTATGATGAACAATTCTCTCTATTAGGAAAGATTGAACAACTCGAAAGTATTCTTCGTAAGTTAAAAGAAGTTTCTTCTAAACAACAACAAACAATCGAAATTTTAAAAAAACAATTGTCTTTGTCACAATAAACTGAGCTTTCTTTTTTCTTTCCTCTTCAAAAATAGCTCTTTGTTTTTAAATACACATTTTTGTTATTTATATCATTTTTAATTTTGTCTATTTCAAAACATCTGGAAAAAAACAAGTTTATGGAGAAGAGAAAGATACAAAAAAGTGCTTCAGTTATTGAAGCTGAAAAAAAGGTAATTTCTGAAGGAACAAGTAAACACCAAGTAATAAATAATTCAGAAGTGGCATTAACAGAGAAAACAGATAAAATAAAAAATCAAATAGGAAGTGTCTCTTCCTCAAAAAAGAAAAAATTATACACAACTGATTATCCAGACAATCAAAAACCAGAAGAAAAAGAAGAGATTGATTCAGTTGTTGCATCTATCAAAGAAGATATTAAAGAAAGTGAAATAAAAATTATGAAAATGCAAAACCGTAAAAATGTTCTTAAACCAAAAGGAAAAAAACCAAATACAAAACAAAAAAGTGATAAACGTGATGAAGCAGTTCAACAAAATATAGAAAAAGCAGAGTCAGAAGAAATTACTAAAAGTGATACACAAGTTATAATTAATGAAGATAAAAAACATTCTGAAATAAATCTTTCTGAAGAACAAGTTAATGAAAAAATTGTTTCACAAGAAATTGGAGTCAAAGAGACACAAGAAGAATCCAATCAAAATAATTTAATTATTTCTCATGAAGAAAGATTAATAGAGAATGAGAAAGATATTGAAAATACAAAAGAGCTTCAAAAATTAGACGAAGAAATTAATAGAATCAAGAAAGAAAACGAAGCCAAGAGAAAAAGAATTTATGAGATGAAAGAAGCACAAAAAACACAAAAAGATAATGCAAATGAAGTAGAAAAAAGAAGAGATAATACTGAATTAAGAATTAAGGAGATATTGAAGAATATAAATGATAAACAAGAAAAAATTGAAAGTGTATTAAATGAAATTAAAACAATTTGTTATAAAGAACGAATTGTTATGAATAAAGAAATTAGTTCTATTGAAGAAATGGAAATAAGTATTGAAGAACAAAACAAAGAAAATGAACAAATGGTTGAAAATATGAAAGGGTTAGAAGATTATTTTGTCCAACAAACAAATGAGTTTAAGAAGATAATAGCAGAAGAGAGTAAAAAAAGACAAGAAGAACAAAAGAAAGAAGAAACAATGAAACACCAATTAAATGAATTAAAATACAATAAAGAAATTGGAATTTTGAAAGAGAAAGAGTTAATTCAACAAAATGATGATAAACAAAGTGACAAAGATGATTTAATGAAAGAAATTCAAGAATTACAAGAAAAATTAAATACCAAAAAAAAAGAAGGAGTTGTTATAAGAAATGAAGAAGAAAAGAAATTAAAGGAATGTATTGATATGGAAAAAGAAATTAAAGAATTACAAGAAAGTCATTTGAGAATAGAAGAACAATGCAAAGTATTAAAATCATATGTGGATAAATTTAATGACAAAAAATGGCTTTGTTTAATGAAAGAAGAAGAACAAATCGAGCTATTAGCTACTATTGTTGTTCAATATAAATTAAGTCATCAACAAGTATATGAAAAATCAGTTATTCAAATATTTGATGAAATAGTTTCAAAAAAAATCCCAATAAATGAATGGAAAAGTTATGTTGTTGGTGTATTAAACAATTAGTAATTTCTTAATGTCTAATCCTCGTTGGTTGGTTAGGACTTTTCCAATGAACACCAAATTTCCGAAAACTTAAAATCTTCTTTTTTCAGTGTTTCTAATTTAATACTCTTTACAAAAAAATTTTCACAATTCTGTCTTAAAGGAAAAGTAAGAACTAATAAATCCAAATATCATGTTGATCAGCAAAGAATTGCTTCATAAAATTCATGTTTTGTGTGGAATGCTTCTTTTTGGTACAGGGAGTTCAGTTACAATGAAAGTTTGTTAATTCTTTTTTTTTTTATACTTAATTGGTTATAAAAGTTATTAGTTTTTCATTTAGATTTGATTAGTAATCTCAAAATTGGTATTTAAAAGAATTGTATAAGAAGGAAAAAATGGGAAAAAAGAAATTAATTAAAATAGCTTCAATTAGATGTAGAATGTGTTGGATATAATGGAGTTCCTCACACATTTGACAAACCTATTTTCCAATCAATTGTTATGTTCTTTTCAATGTCATTATGTTTTTTCATTGAAAAGTTGATTGAATTATTTAAAAGAAGATCCAACAAAGAAGCTGCTTATACTCAATTAGAAGATGGAGAAAAAATACCTGAAAAACAAGCCTCTGTATTCCTTATTCTTATTCCAACAACCTTTGATTTGATTGCATCAACTCTTATGACATTTGGTTTAATTTATACCCCAGCTAGTGTATTCCAAATGCTTAGAGGTTCAATGATCATTTTTTCATCATTCCTTTCAAGAATTTTCATTGGAAAGAAAATACGATATGGACAATTGATTGGTATATTTATTAGTGTAATTGCTCTTGTGTTAGTTGGAGTATCTGCAATTCGTACACCATCAACTGGATTAAATGAAACAACTGGATTCCAAACAGCAATGGGTATTCTTATGATTTTAATTGCCCAATTTATCCAAGCTGGACAAATTGTTGCTGAAGAATTTTTCATGAAGAATTTAACTCTTCCACCATTAAAGATTGTTGCATTTGAAGGTATTTTTGGTCTTATAGAAACTGTTTTTATTGCTTGTCCATTTGGATATTTCGTACCAGGTAGTGATTACAGCACAATGCAACACAATTCATTTGAAAACACATACGATTCTTTTGTTTGTTTAATCCATAGTACACCAATTATTATTATTACTATTATCTTTGCTATTGCTGTTCTTGGACTTAATGCTTATGGTATGATGGTCACTAACGCTTTCAATGCTGTTAACAGAACTCTCTTTGAAAGTGCAAGAACTGCATGTGTTTGGCTTGTAATGATTATTATAGAATTCTGTTGGGCTGGACATGGTGAAAAACTTTCATGGTGGTCATTATTAGAACTTGCTGGATTTGTGATTTTGTTCTTTGCTACATTGGTTTATAACAGAGTGGTTAAAATCCCATTCATTGAACCATTAGACCAGAAAATCGATGCAGAAGAAAATGATAAACTTGTGAAAGAAAATTGATTTTTTCGAAATTTTCCAAAAAGTTTTTTCATTTTAATATTTTCTATTTAAATTTGTTCATAATAGTTATTGATATAATAGAAGTGATTAATAAAGAGTATATATAACTTTGACTCTCATCAACCTTCATTAAAATGAATAATGAAAGTTTAATTTAATTGATTAGTAAATCCATAAATTATTTAAATTAATTTTATTTTAGATAACAAAGACAATATATTATAGTGAAAGTGTAGAGAATGTTTACATTAATACATTTTTTCTAATCAGCAGATAATGAAAATAACAATTAAAATAACAATTTTAACATTCTTTGATTAATTTTTGTCAAAAAAAGTTTTAATTAAAATTCTTCGCAACAAAAAGCACAAAACCCAAACGCAGCTACTAACGTGAAAATACCTGTTACTAGATACCACCCCATCATTCCTGAACCTACAATTAGCATAGACCCAATAACTTTGACAGAGTGTTCTGCTGGAGTGACAGCAACTTCATTACAATCATCTGAACATTGTTGTAATTGACCAGTTTCATCTGTGTATGTACATTCTGAACAATTAAATACATCCAAACAACATCTATTTTGTTTTTCAAAACATAATTTTTTTTCATTGTCTAATTCATTAACATTTACTGATAATCCTTTGGCAAGTACAATGATACCAATGATAAAGAACGCTAATGAACCACAACTTGTAAATATCCCAAGAATGAAATCTAATAACCCAACAAGTGGAATGAAAGAAAAGACTGCAATCCCAAAAGACACACTAACAAAAATTATATTTAGTAACCCAAAATAATAACCTGATTTATATGAAAATCTCCATCCTTCAAGAACACCTTTTGTATCACATGACGTTAACGTTTCAAGATCTTTACTATACACATATGATGGAATAGCAAATGCTAATACAAATCCTGCAACAATAAATGCTATGAGAATTGATAATAAACAACTAATGACAGTAATTCCAATAGCTTTTCCACAACTCATTAATCTTCAGTATGAAAATAAAATTTAAAAAAAAAATTATAGAAATTTCGAGTTTTTATCTTTTTTTTTTTTTTTTTTTTTCAGATCTTCTTTTTATCTCCATTTTTTAAAAATAAAAAACATTTTTGTTTTAAAGAAATAAATTTGTTTTTATTTAAAAAAAAATAACTCTTGTGTCTCATTGTACGAACAAATATTCAATTCACTGACTTTGTATAAAATGTTAATTTATACGACCACCAAAAGGACCATCAAACTGAGGCGTAACAAATTTCTTAGTTGACTTATTAATTTCTGTAAATTGTCCTTTTCTTTTCGAGGATTTATAATATGATTCTTGTTCCCACTTGATACCATAATAAGAAAATCCCTATTTTTTCATTAATCAAAAGTTGTTTGAGATACAAAAGAATGAAACAACAAACATATGATTCAAATCCATCATGTTGATACATTGAAATTAAATATTCAATAGTATCATAAGGTTGGAAATAATACCCACAATGTTCTGAATTTTTAATTGTAGTGTCCATTTCAAATAGTTGTGCAATAAAATCCCATGATGTAATTTGGGTATGTACTTCTGTAATTGTTTCTTTCATTTTACCTTCTACCCATCTTGCTAGATAAACAATAAGTCCATCTCCCATCTCTCTAGTTTTGCATACCCCACGTTTAAAAGTGACGTTAAACCATTCCATAGATAGTGCATATCTATAATCTTTATTAGTACCACATTCTTCAAATCCAAGGTTTTTGGCATAATCATTACCTAAATCATTCTTACATTTAAGTATTGTTGCTCCATAAAATATTTTTCCATCACTCACTTTACGTAGTTTATCATTTGAACAATTCATAAAACTATTTCCTCTTTTAATACATTCTACATCAAGTGGATAATATCTACTTGGATGAATACTTAATGGGCAAATTGTGTCTTCATTTAATAAAGAATGGTTTTGAAGAAAATATCCTAATGTATGACCATGCTCTCCATAACTATTTTTTAGTATTAGTCCACCTTTTGTCCACCGATCTACGGGTATTTCAATATTATTTTTTGTTAATTTCGTTTGTGCTTTATTGTCAATAGCATTCCATGCTGTAGCATATATTGGAGGAGATGAATATCTATTTCTTTCAACAGGAAATTCATCATTCCATCCAACTACAAGCATTGAATGTCCAGCTCTTCGTACACTTCCAACTGAGAGATCAATCATACCATCTTTATGATACATTGATGATGATATTTTTGTACAACATCCTGAACCACAAGGAGTTTTACAATATTTACATTCATCAGATAAATACATTGAATTATATTTATTACAAGGAAAAAGCATTGTATTAAATTCAGTATTTAAACCATATGTTAAAGGAGAAAGTGTTTTCATCATTAATTTTTTTATATCAGAAATAGAATAAACAGTAACAATATCTCTAATTGTAAATTTAATTGGATTATTTTCTACATATTCATTTAAACTTTTATCTTTAGGAATACATTTACTTTCATTTATTCCTCTTTGATGTTGATAAGGACAAATTGAATAAGGAAGAATATATTTTGTTGTTACATTTCTAAGATAATACAATGAATCAACATTAAAATTACTTGTAGAATTTTCAAGCATTCCTCCATATCTACATAACGGAATTTCTCGATGACTTGAACAATAATTAACAATTAATGACATATATGCTTGTTCAGAAAATTGTATAACTTCATCTGATGAAAGGTATCCTGAACGTATTCCATTTGCTCTATAATCACTTTCAAGAAATCCAATAGCAGCAAAAGCCCAACATGTCCCTCTTGAAAATTGATTCTTTACTGGAGTTAGTGCTTCTAATGGAACACTCCATTGTTTTGGTCTTTCAATTGGTTGAACATTAATTACTTTTACTTCCATTGTTCCAGAACGAAACCCAAGCATAATTAAACTACAAACAACAACAGCAAATACAAGAAATTGAAATGACCATAAAATAATCCACAATGTCCATAAATTTTGGGTTGTTTCTTTCCCCATAAATAAAAAATAAATCTTTAAAACTATTTTTTTTTAAGTTTTTTCAATAAAAAAAAAAATAAAATTAGGAATCGTTTAAATCGAAAATTATTAATAAATTTTTAATAGCTTTTTTAAATTTTGGTAGTATTATAACATTTTTTTCATACTCATCTTTCTTCTGAATCATAAATAAATGTAATTTAATGTCTTTAAAATATAAACAAAACGGATATTACATACTTGTATCTCTATTTATATCATTCTATCAAATGAAAAAAATCAAACAAAAAGATCTTAAAATTAAAAGTAATGTCTGCATTTACTAAATGGACGACATCAGAACTCCTTGTATTATTTGAAGCTATTCAATATTGTCAACGTACGAATCAAGATGATTGGGAATATGTTTCAGATTTAGTTAAAAGAACAATGAGTGAAACAGGAATGACAATGAATGAAAAATATAATAAATATGGATGTGCTTCTCAGTATAATGAATTTGAAATACAATATCGTGAACTTGCTACTGATAAAAGTATTGTTGATTTTGCAGTTAATTTCTTAAGAGAAAAACGTGTTGCTGAATTAGAAAAAGAAATTAGAGAAAGAGAAGCTCATATTAATGAATTAAAGTCTCACCTTGCTTAATTATTTTTTTACTTAAATAAACTTTTCATTTCTTTTTTTATTTTTTAATCTTCCTCAATAATCTTTCTTTCAAAGACAGTCTAAACAAAACTATTTTAGTTATAGAAAAAAAAAATAAAAAAAAAATATGGTTTATGAAAAAAATCTCTTCGTTAATTCAATATTTTTTAAAGAGTCTTAAGCAAATGAATTGGTTTTGAATAATCTTTCTCTTTGAATACATAAGAACCTGCTACAAATGAAGTTGCTCCAGCATCTTTTGCAATTCTTACTGTTTTATCTGAGATTCCTCCATCTACTTGAATATCTTTTAATGGCCATTTTTCTCTTACTTCTTTTACTTTTGGCATCATGTCTTGCATAAATGATTGACCACCAAATCCAGGTTCAACAGTCATAATAAGAACACGATCAACTTTATCGATAATATCTTCAATTACTTTAACTTGTGTTTTTGGTTTAATAGAAATACCTACTTTAACTCCTTTACTGTGAACCATGTCAATAATTTCTTTTGCTTCGTCAATTGAACTAACTGCTTCAATATGGAATGTTACAAGAGAAGCACCAGCATTAACATAATCCATAACCCATCTCTTTGGATTTTCAATCATTAAATGACAATCAAGAAATGCTTTTGGAATTGCATTATGAAGACATTTTACAATTGGTGCTCCAAGAGTTAAATTTGGAACAAAATGTCCGTCCATAACATCTACATGTAATTCATCTGCACCAGCTTGTAATACTGCATTGGCTTCATCAGCCATATGAGAAAAGTCACAGGAAAGTAAAGATGGGCAAATAATTGATGACATTTTTAAACTAACTTCATTTAGTTCATTTAATAAGTAGTTTGATTTACTGACTTCCACCAGATGAAAAGAAATTCACAGAACAATCTGATTTGTTCTACATCAATTTTTTTCATTAATAAACAAGATAATAATATTTAATAAAAACACAAAACTAAAACAAGAAAGTTAATTAAAAGATGGGTTGAGTATTACCATTAACAAAAGGATAACAACATAACTGACAATGATACTTAAATTGTTTATAAGAATTGGGATATCCACAGGACTAACTTTATATTCAACACTGTAAATTGTATCAATTAAAGGAGGTGGAGTTAATGGAGAAACTAACATAACAAAACGGGCTACATCCCCAATAAATGGTTTACAAGAGAAATATATTGTCAAGCCATAAATTAATCCATAAATTGTTCTATATAAAACAACACGAACACTTGGCCAAAGATATTTTAATGGAATATGCCATTCAAAGAATATTCCTAAAACAGTATATGACAATAATGTATTTGCATTAGCCCCAACATCAATACAAGCTATTATAAAATGAGGAACTTTTATATGAGATAAACCACAAATATATCCAAAAACTAATGCATATAATGGAACACAAGTAAAAATTGCACGTAATGTTTCCTTTATAATTTTTTGAGTTTCTTCATTAAATATTTTTTTCAAGAAAGAATAATAACCAGCTTGGTTTTCAGCAGTAGTTGTCACTTTATTCTCATTAGGTTCAATAATTTTATATTGTTGTGTTTCATTTGTAAGTTCTGGTAATTGAGGAAGATCTATTTTTATTTCAGTCATTGGTTCTTCTTGTGTAGAAATTAAATTCTTTTTCTTTTCATCTGTTTCAAAAGCGTCATTTCCTTTATTTTGAGATATTCCTAATACTGCATATAATGGTCTTAATACTGCATAACAACAAAAATCATTTGCTACACAAAACAAAATTGTTTTACTAATTCCATCATCAGCAACAGAGCTCATCACAGGAAATATAAATAATGCAGTATTTAATGCAAGAGAATTGAAAATAGATAATTTTTTAATTGTTTTGTCTTTAACAAACCAAAAAACAAAAATAGAAATTATTCCACTACATAACTGAAAAATAATACCTCCAATAAACAAATATAATGAATCTAAATCTAATGTTTTGTTATTATAAAGATTTCTAAATATTACACAAGGCAATGCTAAATTAAATAACACTTTCATTAATAATGGACTGTTTTTTCGAATGTCTGTTCTAAAAAAAAATAGCTTCAAAATAAATGCTAGAGTTATCACAACTAACATGACTCCAAATGTTTCATAATATTGAACCATGATTTTATTTCTTTATTACAATTATTTTTATTGAGTTTTTAGTGATTATTTCTCATCTCATTTTTAGGGTTATTAAATGAACTATTTTTTAAACAATTAGAATATTTTGGTTTCAGAATATTATTTCTTTTTCATGTCAAATAATGACATTTTGTTTTATTTTAATTTTCAATAATTTTATTTTTAAAATATTTCTATCAAAGATTCAATAATTTCCATTTTTGTCTTTCAGTTTTGATGAAAATTGATGTTTTTGTAATTTCATAACAATAGATTAATTTTTATTTTTGTTTCTTTTATAGAACTTATTATTTAATCAATTGACCTAATTTGTATTAAATATTCAATGCTCATAAATTCAAAAATTACATTACTTCTTTTTAATTCATTTAATATAATAAAACTAAACTCTTAAATTTCAACTAAATTTCTATGTTAAAATTTACTTATATCCATTTATCATTATATATGAAAAAAATTAATATAAAAATTTAGAAAGGAGGTTCTATTTAACTCTTCAATGACTCAAAAAAGATTCTTTTCAGAAATTATTAAAATAATAAGAATAATAAAAAATGAATAGTAAAAAGATTGAAGAATAAAGTAAATTTCAATCAACATTAATGAAATGATGAGTTTAACATCAAAGAAAATTAAATAAAAATTAACTTTATGAATCTTAAAATTGAATAAGAGTAAAGGACATTATGGAAGATTTCATTTTGTCCGAAAATCCTAAGTCACAATCTTACAACGAATCATTAATATCATTAGAATCATCTTCATATTTCTCTTCTAATACTATTGAGAAAACTAGGGAAAATTCAAGTGATGAAAACGAAACTTCAGATACATCATATGAATCTGAACAACAACCATTAACACCTTACAACTTACGATTTTTTAAAAATTTTTATTGGTTTGAAAAAGTAGCTCGGATTAATGAATGGCTTGAGGTTTCTCCAGATTTGTTTTCTTATCCATATCCATATTACTTTCCACAATAATTTTCTTGTTATTCTTTCAGAAAGATTTTAGTACAAAGGAAATAAAAAAAAGTAATTTATTTATTCTTATTATTGTTGTCATATTCATCTTTTCTTATTATTTCAATAGAGTATCAGGGTTCTCTAAAGTCATATAAACAAAATTTCGTTTTGAGAAAAATAATTAAAAAAATCTCAAAAAAGACAAAAGGAAAAACAAATGGGTGATTTCTTAGAAGGAGAACATTGTTGGTGTCGTTTCCAAATAGGGAATGGTGAAATCCCTTGGCCATCTATCATTAAAAAAATTTATGACCAACGAACAGTTATAGTTCAAGTATTTGGAACTCCAAAATTGTTTGTCATTATTATTGTCAAAATGAAGAAAAAAGACACCAAAACATGAAAATTTAAGTATAACAAATGAAAAGAATATAATGGAAAAGTGTCAGTCTATTTTGGTAAAATTCAAACAAATAATGTATATTTACAATATAGGATCAAAACAAAAATTGAGTGGTTAGAACATGGATATAAATTATCACCAAGAAAAGTTATGGAAATAGCATCAAAAATGTCTTTAGAAAAAGAAAAAATTACTGTGTTATATGATGGACTAACTCAATTTAAAGAGGGTTTGTATTAATCTTTTTGTGTAAATGTACAATAAGTATTTATTCATTCAGTAGGTGAAAGAATTGCTGACATACAAATTCCATTAGAAATGGAAAACTTTTGGATTCAACAAACACTTGAATTAATTTAACATATATTTTATTGTAATTCTTTTAGTTGTTTGGGTCAAAACGAAAATGATAAGATAGACAAAATAACAAAATTATAAGTAGATATTCTATAAATAAAATAGATAGAGGCAACTAAACGAAATAATAAGATTGTACTCAAAAAGTTATTTTAATGGAAACAAGAAGTTTTGACAGTATTGTTGTTGAAGGAGATATTATTGATGGTAAATATAATGGTGAAGTTAAAATATACCAAAAAGAAAATAAACAAGAGATTTATTATACTATGAAAAGTGGAATGGTTTTAGTAATAAATCAAATTCCAAATATTGAAGAACATATATTTGAATTATTTCCTTTTCCTCATTCATATGAAATAGAACAAATAGTAAATGAATACCAATTTATTTTTTCAAAATTAAATATCTTTGAAGATGTTATTGTTAGTGCTGAAAGTATTAAAGAAATTCTTGAAACAAGTGAAAAAATTGAAGAACTTACACTTTTAATCGAATTAATATCTAAACCAATTTCAATTCCAATTAATATTAGTTTTTTAAATACAAAAACAGGAGAATTACAAAATTTGATTGAAATTATAAGTTATTCAGCTCTTCTTGAAAGAATTATAAAGGATTTATGTTTTGGTAATTATTTATATATAATATTATGTAAACAATGTTTAGAACAATGTTTATTATTTCCAATGAATAAAGAAATTGGAATGGTTCTTGGTGAATTATTAAAAAATATAGAAAATAAATGTTCAGAAGAAAATAAAAGAAGTATATCATTAGCAATTCAAGTTTTATGTTCTAAATGTCAAATAAAAACATTAGAACAATATACATTATTAAAAAGAATAACAATTATTAAAAGTTATTGGAGAAACATTAAAGAAAATGAAAAAGAACGATTTATAAGAAAACAAATAAAAGAAATTGGATTTATGATATGTCGATATAATGAAATTATTCAAAGTCCTAAAAAGGTAATGATAGAAACATGGAAATATATTTGTAATTTAGTAGAAACAGATGATAGTATAATTAATATTATTAAACCATTATTTATAACTATTATAGCATCATATAGTAAAGACTATATTGAACATATTGGATTTATTCTAGATATTTGTAAAAACTATATTGAATTAAATCTTGTTGGTAATAATAGTGAATGTGATTGTTATATATTAACTATAATTCAAGAATGTAAAATGATATTAATTGATCAAACAAAAACAGTTGATGATGTTATAAATAATAATATTAAAAATATATGGAATATTGAAATATCAATTAGATATTTCAAAAATATCGAAAGAATTGAAAAACTATTAAATAATAAAATACCTTCATGTAATTATCAAATGAAAGAATATAAAATTATTCATATAAATTCAATAAATGTAGTTGAATCAATTTCTAAAGGAAATATTGATTTATTTCATTTTATTATTACAAGTTCTAATCCAATACTAAAAGAATATTTAACTCATTTTTTTCAATATATTCATTTTCCTTGGGAAAGAAATATTGAAAAGAATGAAAATCATCAAAGTTTCCATCTCACAGAAAAAACAACAAGATGTCTTTTATTTTATTTAATGTATTTCCTTGGACATTCACAAATGTTTGATGGAAATGAATCATTTCAAAAATTATTTCTAAAATTTATTAAAAATTTAATTGAAAGAGATGACATTAAAATGATTACTTTAAATCAAAATAATAAAGAAAATGCAATGGTTCTTAAGAGATATTTTAAAATAACAAAAGATATTCAATGTAGTTTATATTATTTTCATTCAGTATTATTAAATAATATTAATAATATTAACTTTATAAAAGATGAATTACTTGGTATTTATGAACAATATCTTCATTCTCAAAATGAACAATTAAATGAAATGATGATTATTAATAAACAACATATTTCTGAATTATTTAAACATTTAAATGATAAAAAAGAATTAGAAAATTGTGCATTGAAATTTCTTGGAGAAATTTGTGTAAAAACAGAAGATACTTCAATAATTCAAACAGAACAAAATGAAAAATATGTAAAAAAATTAATTTTTAAATCAAGAAATAATTTAATAAAATATTTTAATAAAATTGATGAAAATGAATTATTAATTGGTAAAGAATTAGGAAGAGGTGTTTATGCAAGTGTTAAGTCTGGATATTATAAAGGAAATAAAGTTGCAATTAAAATCTTTAATGAAAATTCATATCAATTCAGAAGTGAAGATTTTCTTCAAGAAATAGCTATTATGAGTTTGTTACATCATGAAAATATTATTAAAACATATGGTGCTACAGTTAATATGAAATTAAATGAAGAATCAACATTTTATATTATTAGTGAATTGGCAATAAATGGAAATTTAGAAGAGTTAATTACTAAAAAGTCTATTCATGAAGAAAATAAATTAAAAATGATTTTAGAAATTGCTAAAGGATTAAAATATCTTCATGAATTGAAAATAATTCATAGAGACCTTAAACCAGCAAATATTTTAATAGGAAATAATTTCACTATTAAAATATCTGACTTTGGTCTTTCTGCTTTTGTTAATGAAAAAAAATTAGACGTTATTTTAGGCTCTTATAAATGGATGTCTCCAGAACGTTTTTTAAAGAAAAAATATGGTAAACCAGCTGATGTCTATGCTTTTAGTATTATCTCATGGCAAATACTTGAATTGGATGAACCATTTCAACAATACGTTTCCATTGAGGATTTACAAAATGCAATTTGCTTTTTAAATGAAAGACCTCCATTAACAAATATCTCAATTGATATGAAGAAGTTATTAGTCCAGTGTTGGAATAAAAACCCAAACAAAAGACCAAATTTTGTTTCAATAATTAAAGAATTATTAATCAATTCAATTGACTAATTATATTCTCTCTTAAAATAACTTTATTTTTCTTTCTAGTTTGAATATTAATTATAATATAACATACACTATTAATCATTAATGTGTTTCTCTTCTTTTTGCAAGAACATTCAAGAGATACAATGGGATAAACATCATTATAAATATACTAATAGCAGTTATTAATACAATCAGCGCTTTAAATCTTGAACTTATTTTCGTGATTTTTTCTTTTCTTAATACCTTTTCCATTTCTTGATAATGATTATCCACATCAACGTGGATCATAGTATCTGTGACATTTTCCATTAAAATTATGAAAATGTTCAATAAAGATTTGTAATAGTTCAATAATTTAACAACAAAAAAATAAAAATAAAAAAATAAATAAAAAAAGAAAAAAAAAAACAATAAAAATTGTATAATTTTTTATAAAAAAAAAGAAATTAATTTTAATAGAAAAAAAAACCATAAAATAATAATTTAAAATCATTTGAACAAAACCTAGCTACACGTTTCAAATAAAATCACAAATTTGAAGAAACCCCGAATTGAAAAAGGAACTAAAAGGACTGAAAATTGCCAGTCTTAAGATGGGATTCCTTAAGGTTATCAAGAACAGAGCTTACTTCAAGAAATATCAAACTCAATTCAGAAGAAGAAGAGAAGGAAAGACCGACTACTATGCTAGAAGAAAGATGATCTTCCAAGACAAAGATAAATTCAAGACTCCAAAATACAGAGTTGTTGTTAGAATTACCAATAAGACTGTCATTGCCCAAATTGCTTACTCAGAAATTATTGGTGATAAGATCCTTTGTGCTGCTTACTCACATGAATTACCAAGATATGGAGTTAAATTAGGTTTAACTAATTATGCTGCTGCTTACTGTACTGGTCTTCTTCTTGCTAGAAGACTTCTTCAAAAACTTGGTATGGACAAACAATTTGTTGGAGTTTCTGATGCTGCTAAACTCGGTGAAGATTACACTCCAGAAGAAGTTGATGAAAGAAGACCATTCAAATGCATTCTTGATGTTGGACTTGCTAGAACTACCACTGGATCTAAAGTCTTTGCTGTCCTTAAGGGAATGTGTGACGGTGGAGTATATGTCCCACACTCTGCTACCAGATTTGCTGGTGCTGGAGAAAATGAAGAAGCTCTTAGAAGCAGAATCCTTGGTGGACACGTTGCTGCTTATATGAAATATCTTTCTGGTGAAGATGCTGATCTTTACAAGAAACAATTTGGTAGATTCATTGCTGCTGGTATTGCACCAGAAGCTCTTGAAAACATCTACATTGAAGCTCATAAGAAGATTAGAGAGAATCCAGCTGCTGAAAAGAAAGAAAAGAAGGAACACAAGAAATACCCAACCTCCAAGAAGCTCACTCTTGAACAAAGAAAGGCTGCCATTCAAGCCAAACTTGCTAAACTTGCCCAACAAGCTTAATTCCTTTGATTTTTTATTAATTTTGTTTAATAAATATTTATTAATTGTTGTATAATCATTACTAATTTTTGTTATTATTGTCAATAACAAGTATTTTTTATAAAATTTATTGTTACGAAAAACAAGAAACAAATAACAAATTATTGTTTAAAAATAAAACTAACAAAAAAATACAATGAATTTTAGAAAAACAAAAATTAAAAAAATCTTTCATTTATAGTTTATTGTTAATGATAAAACTTATAATCAAAGTGGTAATTGTGGTGGAAGATAAGTAACAGGTTGATTAACTCCATAAGAAATGATAAATAATGGAAGGCAATAAGAGTATGAACAATCGGTTGGGTTGTTAACACGATAACAACAACCACTTATTACGGTGTTAAACTTTTTTGATGATATGAAAACCAACATCATATGATTACTACCTCCTTTCATATAGGATGGATGTCCAGATGTTGTTGAGTTAATTCCAAAATAATCACCATCTTTTGCTTGTCTTTTTGTTGGGTCAAATCCATTTTCACAAATTGATCTGACTGCTGCTTCACTACTCCCATGAAAAGCAAAAAATCCATCACTCACATGTTTACATCCTGATATTTCCAAAGATTTGATAAATAATTGATATGACTGTGAATTTTTTTGAATAAAAGTATTGAATTGTGATACTATAATTTTTGGATCTTTTTGTTGTTGGATGAACTTGTTTCCTTCTTCAAACAGTTCTTTGATGAGTTGGTTAGTCATTTTAGATGATATGAATTAAATAATAAATAAAGTGATTAAATACACTATAATAAAAATGGAATGATGCAAGGCAATATTTATTTAAATTTAATTTATAAACATTTATTATTTCATATGTAGTAAACATCATTTTAAATAAAAATTTGTTTATGGAGTTTTTCTATTTCAATACATTTCTTATTTTATAGAAATTGTTATATATTCTAATATTTTGGTGAGTACGAAAATTAGCAAAGAAAAAATGCATCTAAATAATTTACAAAAAAGAAAAAAGATGCAAAAAAATTTGCATCCATAGAATATTCCATTTATTATATTTTGCTCCTAAATAAAAATAAAAAATATGATAAATATATAATCTGTATATATTTATGTTTATATTTTATGATCAATTGTATTCTGTATGAAATATTAATGAAATAGATGATTTGATGAATCATATTTAATTGTTTTAATTATTTTTATTCTTTTATTTATATGTTATTTATCTATCGTATTTTTATATTTATTTCTTTGTTTATATTATTTATATCATTGTATTCTTCTTATTATCTATATATTATTATATTATTCCTATTATATTATTTTTATGTTTATATTATTTAGATTTTCTTATTGTTATTCTTTTCTATTTAGATATATTTTATTATTTGAATATTCATCTTTTCATCTTTTTTATATTCTTATCATTTATATCTATTTTCATTTTATATTTATTCTCTTTTGTTTTATATTAATATTAATTTTATCTTTTATACTTTGATTTTATTATTATATCATTGACTATCATTTCTCGTTTTATTTATCATTTATTCTTATTATTCTTTTGTTTTATATTCTATATCATATATTCATATCATTTTCATTTATATTTTATCACTTATTATATGTTATATAATAACATAACACATATGATTGAATATATAATAAACATCATGTTTAAATTATACATATAAATAATAAACATAAAAAAGAGTAAAATATTTTTCATTAATAAAATATTGTTAATCATTTTACATCATTAAATTAGACACTTTTATTGAATATTTCTAATTTTTACAATAAAAATACACTTTTTATTTCTTCTTTGTTTTCTTCTTTTATTACTCTTTATCTTCTTTCTTCTTTATATTCTCTATTCTCTACTTTTTATTATTTCTTCATTTTCTTTTTATATTATTTGTTTGTTTTCTTTGCACTTAACTCTTACCACATTCAAAATGTTATGATTCTTTCTATTTTTGTGTTTATACATTCTTTTACTAAGTTATTTTTCAATACCTTTTATTACCTTTGTTTTTTTTTCTATTTGTATTTGGTTAAATATTACTCCAATACATAAGTATATTTTATTTGTTGTTTTTCAGCAAGTTAGTTTCTATAAATAGTACACCTCAGTAAAGATTTTTAATATTTTTGATAAACAGTATTGATGAATATTCATGAATTAAGTTATACTATTTCTTTATGATAGTTTATTTTTATTTGGTCATCCTTGGTTATTTAATAATGATAAAATTAATTCTATAATCAAAAATAGCAACTGAACATGTTTATTTTTTCAATTGTTATTTATATATAATGATCATCGAGTAATGAGTAGTTGAATATTTTTATTCACTCTTTTATAACTATTTTCGTTTAATATTTTTTGTGGTATTGTTTTTTTTTTGTCATAATTAACAATTTTTCTATTATTTTATTGCCTCAACTCTATTATTTTTATAAGGCATATTACTTATTAAAACAATAAAAATACAATATCATACTATTTTATGTGTTTTTCATAGATAACACTATGTGCTATTTTGTGTTTTTAACAATATTTACGTAAACTTTAAGTTTTTTTCGTATTAATGCTTATCCTCCTAACGACTTTGTTGATTTAATTATATATTGTTTTTGTTTATTAACATTTTATAGTTGTGTTAACAAAGATATTCTTTTTATTTTATTTTAACATGGCAGTATTAATTAAGTAAGCGTTTAAAATTTTTAAAGAATGTATTTTAATTTGATTATTAATTGAATAGAGTATGTTCAAAAGATAAAATAGTTTTTTTAAATATTTTAAAGGAATGTGAATTATATTATTATTAAACTATTGACAAATATGCTTGTTATTTACATGATATATTATACCCAAAGTCAGTAAATAGTATTATAAACAAGTCAACAAAATTAAAAAAAAACACTTATAAATACTTGATTAATTAAAATAAAAAAACACATATAAAGAAAAAGGAAATGATATGAGATACTCAATTCATTGTTTAAACAAATAAAAGGTTGAATAAAAATACTTCAAGAATTACAACAAAATAACAAAACTATTGTCTCAAATTACTTTAATTAACATATTTTTCACTTGTAGAAAGTAAGTCAGAGTTAGTCAAAGAAAATGAAGAATAGTTTCTTCTATTATTTTGTATTAATTTTTAATGCTACAGAAATTTAGTGTTTTATTTTTAGTCATACGTACGTGGAACCACTCTTTGAATAATAAACAACATTGAATAGAAATACCATTAAATGAAAATCTAAAAAATCACTCTCATTTACTCAAATGGAAGGAAAGACAAAAGAAGAATTAAAAATGGATATGGTAAGTGAAAAATTAGGCAAATACTTGTTACAAGGATGGACGATGTTAGGTAGTTGTTGTATAAATCATCCAACTGTTCCTTTAATGAGAGAAAGAGGTGGAAAGAAATGTATATGTGTACTTTGTGATGATAAATATTATGTTGAAGATGGTAATAACTTATTAATGTATCTTACAAAAGGACAAGACGATGAGGTTATTCCAGAAGAAACCAAACTTACTTTAAATGAGAAAATTCCAGAAGAAAAGAAAGAACCTATTCATCAACTCAAAGAATATACAAGTGAAAGTGATGAAGATGATGACGATGAAGAAGAAATTGCGTTAATGATGGCAATTGAAAAACAAAAAGAACAACAAATAGGAAGAGGAAAAAAGAAAGAAGGAATTGACTCTTACCAAAGAAAAGGAGAGAGTAATGTTTCCGATACAACAAAAGATGTTAGAAAGACTCCTCTCAAATTATTTACTTCAACAAATACAAATAATTCAAAAGACATGCAAATATGTATCCTTGAACATAAAATTGATGAGTTAGTTAAAGAAATTGAAGTTACTAGCCCAAAGAATGCTGATTTGATAAGTTCAATGTCTGTTGCAATTCAACAATTAAAACAAGCAATTTCTTCTCTTTAATTATTCATGTTTTATTGAGTTGAAACTTGTGAAACAAAATAAAGATTTATTGAATTAATTTTTATTCTACTTCTATTTGGTTTGAATCTCCAAGAGTGAAGTATTGAGAAGAAAGAAATCCACCAACAGAATTATTGTTAGAAAATGCTCTACAAATAAAAAGACCTTTGTCATTTGGTTGTAAAGGAATATGAATAATATTATCAACCATTCCTTTAGTATCTTGATAGTGTATATATTTTCTTCCAATAGGACCATCAACAGTATATAATCCAACCCAAGAAACTTTGTCAATTGGTCCTTGTGATAAATAAACAATAAGCTCTTCACTTTGTTTAGAAACAATCATTTTAACTGGATTTACATCGATTTGATTCAAAGTAATTGAGGTTGAATGTTCTGAGTCAAAATATTGTAGTTCATATTCTCCATCTTCAAGAATTAATTTCCATACAAAAGAAATGCTTTTTCCTATTTCCCTTTTGTCTTTAACTAAATTTTCATTATACCTATCAACAATTTGTAAGAAATTATTTTTGAACCGTTCATTTCTATCAAAGCTTGCAGTAATCATACAATCGTTTCCATTAATATTTATTTGAACATCATATTTTAATTTTGTTTGGATTAATTCTTTAATTTCTTTTTGTTCAGTTTCATTGTTAAATTCTTTTTCTTGTGACTCAGTTAAAATAACTTCTTGTTCTTCCATATTACTTGGGGGAAGTGTTTTTTCTAAATCATCTCCCTTCTCAGTTTTTGTAATGTCCTCTTCTTCTTTTCGAGGCAGAGGAAATAATGGCATTAATATTTTTGGTGGTTGATATTTTATTGTATTATCATTGCCTACGTCATGGACATTGACATTTTCTTCTTTAGGAAGCTCTTTATGTTCTTGTTGTTGGTTCTTTTCCTCTTTTTTGTCTTTCTCTTTTTGTAATTTTACTAGTTCAGTGACTGTATTATTTAAATTTCTTCCACATAATTGATAAGTTTTTTCAATATCTATACGTTGAAGTTTTGGAAATGCATAATATAACTGGTTAATATCAGAATTGTATTGTTCTAATAATTCATTTCTTTGGTTTGGTGTAAGACAATTTACAACTGATGGGTGAAGAGCTAAACGAGGTTCTAATGTATTATCCATTTGATTTAATTCTAACCTTTAATTTCAAGTTCTCATTTAATCATCCAACCAATATAATGAGGTTTTTTTTTTGTCTTTTCACACTGAATGACTTTTCTGTGATTTTAATTTTCTGTGATTTTAAATATATAAAAAACGAAATAACTTAACTAAACCATTTTTTAAAAATATTATTATTGTGTAATATAAAGCAAAAAAATAGTAAAAAAACTATGAATAAGTTCAATGAATATTCGTGGTATTTGCAGGAGTGAAGATGAACTAAAAAGACGACAGAAGAATTTAAACCAACTCAGAACAAAAAGAAGAGACCATTTTCTTCAACAAAGAAGACAAGAAGATACTGAAGAGACCTTTGTTGAACCTTCAAATTATTTTGAATATCTCCATGAATGCAAAACACGATTAACTAATCCTCAAACATTATTATCAGATAAAATAAAAATTGTTATTAACTTAAGGAAATGTGTCAGTTCAAAACAATACATTCCAATTCAAGAAATGATTGAATGTAATACATTTTCCATTTTGTTAAAATGTATGACTGAAGAACAAAATGATGATATAAAATATCAAATCGCATGGTTTTTCACAAACTTAGCAGTTTCATTAGACTCTGAAACGTCAGATCTTATTGTTCATTTAGGAGTTATAAAAGTATTATTACATTGTGGGTTAACAACTCAAAAATTTGAAACTTCTGTTCAATGTTTATGGGGAGCTACAAATTATGTTATTGATAGTAATGATTGCAAAGAAATAGCTTCAGCAAATGGAATTTTTACATTATTAAATAGAGTAATTACAAATGATATAAATAATGTTCATGCATATTGGTCATTATCTTCATTGTTACGAACTTCTGATTGTATTACATCAGAATTACTTAATACATTTATTCAATACATTGCTTATGGATTGTCAAGTAATAATGATCCTATTATTGTTCATTGTATTCGTTGTGTATTTTATATTGGAAGAAATAAAACAGGATTGATTAAAATGTTTAATTCTTCAATTTTTATTCGATGCTTTTATTTAGCCTCTTCAAATAATCAGTCAATCAAACAATCTTCATTTAAATTTATTCAATGGGTTTCTTCTTCAAATGATGCTGATTTTATTCGATTATTTGATATAACAAACATTATTCCTTATTTTATAGATATGTTAAAAGAAATTCCTCTTTCTTGGTATCATAGAATTATTATGTTCACTTTTAGTAATTTAGCATTAACCAATGATAAGTACATTGATCAATTTATTGACAATGGTACTTATTATATTGCTATTCAAATTATTATAAATTCAACAGCACCAGAAGAGGCTTTAATTAGAAAAGAGTGTTTTTTATTCATTTTTTATTCAATTCAACAACATTATATACCATTATTAGACCATTTAATACAAAATGATTTTATTATATCCATTTTTAGTAAAATTAAATGGACTGATAATGAACTTGTAGCACAATCAATTTCAGCTGCTGAAATTCTTATTCATAATGAATCACAACTTTATCAATTTATTGATCAATTTAGAGAAATTGGTTTTGATAAAAGATTACAAGAAATAACAGAAAATTCAGATAATGAAGACTTAGTGGATAGAGTAAGTACCTTATTATTGGAATATTTTGATGGAGAAGAGCATGATGAATTATCGTTATAATCTGATTTAATTAGATTGTCTACTAATTAATTGATAAATAATTAGAATCTTAGTTTTTGTTTGATGTTTTAAAAAATGAAGAAATATCAAAGAGTTTTTTTAAAATAAATAAAATGAAAGTAATTTTATAAATTTGTTGATTTAAATTAATAATATTAATCATAGAAATATAGAATAATATTATTACTTAATAACTTTCAAATAAAAATATTGATTGTATAGAAGTATCTGTAATTTATATCACAAAAGAATAATAACATATTGTTACTTTATAGTAATTAAATAAGAAAATAATATATTCACTTTTAAAGATTGAATAAAGAAGAAATGAAATAATTATAAATATAGTAAATCTATTTTGTTTTAATAGATTAAAATGTAATTAATAAGAAATTATTTTTATACTATACTTTTAATTATTTTAAAATAATATGTTATTGTTATTTTTATAAATATTGATTTGATTTATTTTTGTGTTATATCATGTTTCAATAAGAATTACTTGAAACAATCATAACTCAGAAACTATTTTTTACTGATTTAGTTTTTTCTTCATACAATTATATTATTTAATTTGTTAATATTATGATAATTATGTTAATGACATTCTATTAATTAAATTTATTAAGAATCATATAATATATTTTTGTTTTTGAATATAGAACATTTCTTAAATTTAAATGTAAGAATGAATGTATTTCTATTATTATTATAACTAAACATAATTCCACCTTGTCAATTATAAAAAAAAATTATTGAGTGAATATGACATTCTAATTTCATTTATATTAATTTGTTAACAGGTGATTTGACTTTTATTTTGTTTCGTATTTATTTATAATAAAGAGATTGTTGTTATAAAGTCAGAAGTTTTTGATGAGATATGAATATCATAATATGATACGAAAGTTTTATATAAGAAAATATAACTGAATGTCAATTAATTAATTTTTTACTTATAAAAACTTATTAAAAGAATTATTTATTACTTTATCCGTTCCTTTTGACTAAAAATATAATTACTTTTGATAAAAAAAGACAATACTACGAAAAGAAAAATATATGAACCAGAAAAATAAATTATTCTTCATCAGCAGTGTCTGAAGTCCAAAGAGTTAAGTTATCTCTTAAGAGTTGCATAATAAGAGTAGAATCCTTATAAGATGATTCTGGAACTTCATCAAGTTTGGCAATTGAATCATCAAATGCTTGTTTAGCAAGTTGGCAGGCTTTGTCAGCATCATTCATAATTTCATAATAGAAAACAGAGAAATTAAGAGCAAGACCAAGTCTAATTGGATGAGTTGGTGCAAGATCAGCATTAGAAATTTCTGTAGCTTCAGTATAAGCAGCAAGAGATTTGTCAGCAACTTCTTGTCTCTTTTCATCTACAGTAAATTCAGCATAATATCTATAATAATCACCTTCCATCTTTTTATAGAAGACTTTGCTTTCAGAAGTAGAAGCATTTGGAAGAAGATTTTCTTTAATTACCTTAAGAACATCATCACAATATTTAGCAAGTTCGTCTTCAATTTTAGCTCTATATCCCTTAATAATTTCAACGTGTTTGTCATTTCCTTTAGCTTGTTCTTTTTGTTCAAGAGAAGTAATAATTCTCCATGAAGCTCTTCTAGATCCAATAACATTCTTATAAGCAACAGAAAGAAGATTTCTTTCTTCAACTGATAATTCAGTGTTAAGAGCAGCAACTTGTTTCATGTATTGAACCATTTCATCATATCTTTCACTTTGTTCAGCAAGTTTAGAAAGGAAGACACAATCTTCACGTGATTCAGCCATATTTATTTCTATTTGTTTATTATCAGTTCTTCCTTAAAAAGTTCAGGGTTGACACGTTGATCTTTCTTTTTTTTTTTTCTTTTTAGATTTTTTTATAATCTATTTTTAATAGTTTTTTTCATTATCTCTTTTATTATTCTTTATTCCTTTTTCAGTTCATGATATTTTTAGAATTATTTCTATTCTGAGCGAATCTAAAAATACACTGAATTTATCTCTCTTCATTTATTTTTAGGATTTTTCAGATTTTTTTCATTATTCATTTTTGATGTATTTTTGTGGGTTTTTCCAATAAACTTCAAAAATAGTGACGCTTTTTGAGGTTTTCAAGATTTATTTAAAATTCAGTTCTCTTTGAGGAATTAAGAAAAAGAAAAACATTTTGTTTATAATAACAATTTATTTTTATGAAAGAAGAAAGAGAAAAAACAAAAAAAAAACCCTGAAAAAAGAAAAAAAAGAACATCTAAAAATTCATATGAGTGAACGACCCAAAAGTTTTTCTCGATATTATCGTGATGTATTAGAACATAAAGAGAAGATATTCTATGACTATGAAAATGTTACTGTTGAATGGGGAAATCAAGACCCTTATCAAATTGTACGTAAAATTGGAAGAGGAAAATATAGTGATGTTTTTGAAGGAGTTGTAGTTGAACAAAATGTTCCATGTACTATTAAAGTGTTAAAACCAGTAAAAGCAAAAAAGTTTAATAGAGAGATTTTAATATTACAAGACCTTCGAGATGGACCAAATATTATTCAATTATATGATGTTGTAATGGAGCCATCAACACAAACTCCTGCGTTAGTTATGGAATATGTAGAAAATGTTGATTTTAAAACGTTATATCCATCGTTAAATTATATGGAAATATGTTATTATTTAAAAGAATTATTAAAAGCATTAGACTATACCCATTCAATGGGAATAATGCATCGTGATGTTAAACCACATAATGTTATGATTGATCCTAAGAAAAAAATCCTTAAATTAATTGATTGGGGTCTTGCAGAATTTTATCATCCAGGAACTGAATATAATGTTCGAGTTGCTTCAAGATATTATAAAGGACCAGAGTTATTAACTGATCTTCAAGACTATGACTATTCATTAGATATGTGGAGTTTTGGTTGTATGGTTGCTACAATGTTTTTTGTTAAAGAGCCATTGTTTAAAGGTTCTAATAATAAAGATCAATTAGTTAAAATTGTTCAAGTATTAGGAACTGATGGATTCCAAAAATATGTTCAAAAATATCATTTGGAAATTGAAGATAAGTTAATGCAATTATTAATTGGATTTCCTAAAGTTGATTGGGACACTTTTAAAAATGAAAAGAACCAACATCTTATTACACCTTATGTCTATGACTTACTTTCTAAATTATTGGTTTATGACCATCAAGAACGTCTTAGTGCAAAAGAAGCAATGAACCATCCACTTTTCCAGTGTTTGTCTAAATAAATTGAATTTTTTTAATAAATTTATTATTTTGATATGGTTAATTTTTTTTTAAATAAAATTGAATGATTTAATTTAAAAATATTTTTAATTCTTATTTCTTTTGTATTAGACAATATGAAGAACAATACATTTCTTCTTCTTTTTTTTCATCGTAAAGATATTTACTCGTTAATGAGTGTGTAGTTTGAACAGTAACTTTGCATAAAGTTTTTGGAACATAATCATAATCACAGAAATTAGTTGCAGTTGTAATACCTAATGCATTTGTAACAGATGCTTTTAACCTAAACCAAAAAATACAACTTTGACATAATGTTTTTACTTTGATTTGTTCAAATGTTATTGAATTAATAAATGAAGCCAAATAATTAATTTTTGATTTAACTCTTTGTTTAATAAATTCTAATTCTTCACTATGAAATAATTTATCTTCTTCAATTTTACGTTGTTCATTCCAATAAAGAATATTTTGTTTCATTTCAATAAATAGTAATTTTATTTTTGTAATTGTGTTTACTATTTGTTGTTTAATTGAGAATGAAGGTTCAATATTATACTCTTCTTTTTTAAATTTCATTGAATTAATTTCTTCAAAAGATAACAGAGAAGAAATTATAATTGTGTGACTAATTTTTAAATTAGACAAATCTTCTTGATAAATAATAACTACTTTTATTGTTTTTTCTGAAAATAAATGAATTAAACCATTAAAGTATAATAGAGTTATTATTTGATTTTCATAAGAATCAAAATAAATGTTTGTATTATTTAAATTATACAAATTAAATAATATATCTCCTTTACCAGTTAATTTAATATTTACTTTTTTATTTGATAATAGTCCATCAAATGAAAATGAATAAAATCCATCATTTAGGTAAATAGTTGTAGATTGTGAAGATAGTACCAATTGGTTTGTTTCTTTTTTGTACAACATACAATTTGATTCTTTTAAATCTTTTGTATTTATAGTACATGTAATGTTATTACCTGATGTAATGCAAACAATTATAAAAATTAAATAAACGTATGTCATCATTTGAAAAGTTTTTTAATTAATTAGTTTATAAGAGACTAGATAGTAGTGTCTATGATAAAAATAAAACTATACATATTTAAAGAAATAAAACTAAAATTTGAATAATTATTTCATAGTATCAATTATTTTAGATAAATCAGAAGCAATATTTAGTAATTCTTGAGTATTTATTTTTTCTTCTCTATCAACAAGAACAAGTTTTCTTTGAATAGTCCCAAGTTTTTGTAATAAAGATTCTTCTATTTTATCAGAATCTCTTGAACATTTTTTCTTCGATAACCAATCAATCGGTTGATCAACTAACAATGAATTTTGATCAACTCTCATACAAATTGAAGTCCCACTTATCGAAACTCGATGTTCAGCTAAAGCAACAGCTAATTCAATTAAAAGTTTTATATCTTCTACTGGTGGATATTTCATCAATCTTCTCAAAGAATAACTTTCATCATCTCGTTCAACAATATCATTTCTTACATATAACATCATTACTATAAATAAAGAATCAACTAATTTTAATTGATGTCCAAAAGCAAAGATTGCATCCCATAAAATAACTACATCATCTATATGAAATTCTCTTGCATATAACATTCGAATCCAACGAAGTCCAAATACTGCAGGAACAATATTATGTCTAATTAAAGTAGCAAAATACTTTGGGTCATATTTTGCTATTGATTGAAATAATTTTTCACATTTAAAATGAATTAATGATGTTGTAGAAGAGTCTTTTATTCTTTTTTGTTCATAAAATACTCCAAGAATAGTCATTAATTTTTCAAATAAAATAAATGTATCTGCTTCAATTTCATTTAAACAAATTACTGTATGTAATATTCCTCTTTCTATTGTATTGTTTTGAATTAACTCTGAATCTAAAACAAGTTCTCTTATAAAAATTCCCATTATCTCATGAAATCCTTGTTGATATCCTAAATCATCATGTTCACGTGCAAATATATATAATGCATTACTTATTTTTGTTCTTATTTCATTATCACAATAAAACTCAATTGAATTATATAATCTATCAATATCTTTCTTAATTTTTTTCTTTAATTCATCCCTTTCATTATTTGATGATCCACTTAATAATGGATCAACTACATACGTTTCATTTTCATATTTCTTTACAAGTTCATGATATCTTTTTCTTTCATTATTCATTTTACTTGTCCAAACAGAATTGACTGGTAATGGCAATACTCCAAGCCAAATCTTCCATGCAATTGTTCTTAAATTATATCTTGTCATTTTCCCTTCAAGTGCAAGTTTTTTAATCACTTTGGCACTCGTATCATTGACATACATCGTCTCAAAAATTTTTTGAGTTGTTTCCATTGTTTTATGTTTCTTTTGTGTTTTTGATTTTTTAGATTTTATTTTTGTTTTTTGACTGAAAAAAGAATAAACATCACTTCTTCTTTATTATTGCTTTATCTTTACACTTTATTGTTTTCATTGAAACGTTAATACAATAAACACACTTTGTTAATTTTTCTTTCTCCTCATTTTCATTCTTTTTTTCATTTATTGTTTCACAAAACAACTGTCTGACTAAAAAAACTTGTGTTAGTTTTAGTGAAATGTATTTGAAGTCATCTAATCGATTTAATGATGCATAAAGTAATTTTAATAAATACAATTAAAGATTTATTTTTAAAGAGTTTTGAGTTATATAATTTGTTTTTTATTCTATTTTCTTTTTCATTATAGAATTTTATCTGAATCTTCTTATAATACAAATAAGAACAAACATACATTTTTAATACCATTCTCTCAACATTAAAGAATTATTGATTCAATGAAAATATAAACAATAAACTAAATCAATTTTTGTTTGTTTAAATTGAAATATTCTAAAACAAACAAATCCATTTAATTTATTAAAACTATACAACCAAATATTGTTTTAATTCTATTACTAACTGTAACAAGAAATATTCGTTTATTTAGAAAACATGTTTATATTAAGAGATATTTATATTATTCATTACAGTGTTATTTTCAATTATTCATTTAAATAAGTAAATATGAATTATCCCATTTATCAGTTTTATTTCTCATAAACTTCATTTTCAATTTATTTTAGTAGTTAAGATAAAAATATCATTATTATATATTATTTTGGTTAATTGGTGTTATGTGTCTTTGATGTTTATTATTTCATATTTTAATTACAATTCTTTGTATTTATTCCTTTTAAAATATTATTTGTTGTTTACTGTTTTTGATTAGATTTGCTAAATTAGATTAGTTGATAGAGATATATGAAATAAATACGAAAGGAAAATAATGTTAAAAAACAAGAATAACAAAAATTACTTGAAAATATTAAGATTTTTTATTTTTCATAAAAAAAAAGAAAAAGAAAAAAAAAAGAAAAAGAATGGAAATAAACATAAAAGAAACAACACAAGAAGAGATTCGATTATTCATTTCTTCTCATCCTGTCACTAATCCTCTTCTCTTTTATTTGAACACTTCGTCTGTCTTTATTCCTGTTTGTGTGAATGTATATTTGTTGATGATTCAATTAAATAAAGTAGCAACAAGAATATAGTCAATGGCTTCAATTAATATACAAAACACTCATTGAAATCAACGAATCATACTCAGTGTTATTTGTTTTACTTATTCCACGTGTTAACTTATTCCCTCGTTATAATAATGTGGGTGTGGGTGGAACATTTGACCGCCTTCATTGTGGTCATTATTCCCTCATTCAAACGGCTTTATTCACTTCTTCATCACATCTTGCCATTGCAATCACTGGTGATGCATTACTTCATTCAAAACAAAACTATGAGTTGATTCATTCTTTCACCACTCGTCAAACACAAATCATTGACTTACTTCATACCATCAACAAATATTATCCAATTCCACCTTACACAATCTCCGAAATTAATCAACCCGAAGGAACATCAACTACTGACCCTACTCTCGATTGTTTAATTGTTAGTGAAGAAACACAAAAAACTATTTCATTCATTAATAACAAACGAATTATGAATGGATTTCAACCTTTACATTCAATTACTATTAATCTTATTCTTACCACAGATGGCTCAAAATTCTCTTCTTCTACTCTTCGTTCTAGAGAAAAGTCAATGAACCAATGTCAATAAGTCACAAATAAATCAATTGAAATTGCGTTCAACTTAGTTGGTTGGGTAAAGTACATAGTGCTTTTGATAATTTATTATATTAAACTGAATTATTACTAATAAATGATTCGAAGTTTTCATCATCCTTCCATTCCAATTTTTCCATAGTAGAAACGATTGGTACTGATATATATTTATTTGGTGGAATATAAGGAAGTTCATGATGGTTCATCCTTGGAGTTGAACCAACCCAGTCATAACTTTGTGGATTTTGAGTAACAAATTTAATGTCAACTTCTCTAGGCTCATCAACATCATATGTTTTAGTTTTTTGATGAACAATTTTCCATTTCCACGTTCCATTATTTGGTTTTTCTTCTTCATCCCAAGGGTCAGTCTCTTCAATTAATTTCCAATAGCCATTCACTCCATAAATTGGAAACCCTGTTTGGAAAGATGCTGAGTGACTTAAAGCATCAATCATTGCTTTCTTCCAAATTTGACTTTTTCTTTTAACTACAAAATGAACATGAATAAATAACGCTTGAAAAAAAAGTTACAAAAAAAAACAAACAATGCTTTAATTCACCGAAAATTTTAATATGGTTTGTAATAAAATGATATATGTCAGTTGTCAAACTGAAGTATTCTTTCATAGGAAACATTTTCTTAAGTGAATAAAATATTACTTTGAGAATAGTATTCCAAGTTGGTTTCTTCTCAAATTTGATAAATCCTCGTTGACAGAGTAAACAGTGGCATTCTTCAAAGTTTTTTGAAACTACATTACAAGTCTGAATTTGTAGTGGTAATTTGAGAGACATTATTCTGACTATGAAGTAAGTTTTATTTCTAATACTCTTTTTATATAATAAAAATAATCTGGCTTTTCATCTCTCTGAGAATGTTTGATTTTTAAACAAGGAAATGCACTATTCTTAATAAGGTGACCTTTGAGCCTATTTTGATAAATTTCATCGGTGATTCAATCCCTTTATAGTAATATTTAACTTTTTATTATTTATTTTTACTTTCTTCACTTTTTGTGTCTTTTAATTGATGACATCATAAACATTATAAGAAATAATATTAAATTTTTTCTTTTTTGACTTACTCACTTTTTGTTAATTATATTATTAACCTCTTTGGAATGAAATATTTACAATTCTTTTTAATATATTTTTTTTTCTTTTAAAAAGCATCTTATTCCAAAAAAAAAATATTCATATTCATAAGAATAATATTATAAAAAGTATGTTAATTTGATAAAAAAACAAATGTATATGTGTTCAACAATGATCACTCTTTGCATCTTGTTTTGTATCTGTAGGATTATCAGTTTCATTATTCTCTTCTTCAAATGACTCTACAGATATTTGAGAATCTGAATCTGTGTTATTATTACTTTCTCTATCATTTTCACTTGTTGTAACTTCATTAGCAATACTCATGTTTTCTTCTACTAAATGATGGAATGATATTCCATTAAATTTATTAAATTTTTCACAATGATCTCCTTTCATTCTTGATAATACACTTGATCCTTTAGTTTCATTAAAATCAGTTGAAAATGTATTATTATCCGTTTGGTTGTCTACTTCAAAATATCCTGTATCTGTTTCATTATCTAATTCAGGTACAAAAATATCTTCACGACTCTCATTTAATAAAGTGTTCCAATTAATACCTTCAAACCAAGGATGTGATTTAATTTCTTGGACTGACTTATAACCTAATCGTTTTTTAACTTCAACTGTTAGTAACCCAGACACAATACTTTTTAACTCATTTGATGGATTAATAGAAGATGGCCACGAATATTTTCCTGTTCTAATGTTTTGAAAAATGGCATCTGGTGTTTCTTCGTGGAATGGAGGAATTCCACAAATAAATTCAAAGATCATTGATCCTAAACTAAAATAGTCTGAGCAACGAGAATATTGAAATGATACAATTGACTCAGGAGCTACATAGTCAGGTGTACACACTAATCTTGAATCTTCAACTGTTTGTTCAATTTTGGATCCAACAGTAGATAGTCCAAAGTCAGTTAATAACAAATGTCCATTTTTATCAATGAGAACATTATCTGGTTTAAGATCTCTATGGATGCATCCCAATGAATGAATATATTCTAGTGCTAACACAATTTCTGCTGAATATATTTTTGCTGTGGTTTCATCTAAATAACCAACATTACTTAATAAACATCTAAGATCTCCACCTGGACAATACTCCATTACAAGGAATAAATTATGTGTGTCTTGAAAAGCATAATACATTTTTACAACAGAAGGTGTTTGTGCTCTTTGTAGAATTGTTTTTTCAGCTAGAACACCATCTACAACATTTTTTCTAATCATATCAGCTTTTTTCATAATTTTCATAGCATAAATATCATTAGTAACCTTCTTTCTTACAAGATACACACTAGAGTATGCTCCTCCATTAATTCTTTTAATAATTTCAAAGTCTTTTAATCCAATGTTATTCCATGTCTCATCTAATCGAACTCCAGCACCTAACACGTTAAGTAATTGTCTTGGATTATTTGGATTTTCTATGTATTTTCCTAAAATATCAGTTTTGTGATGTATTAATTTTTGAACATAGAAAGCAAAAACATATCCACACACATCATGTTGATATGATCCTACTAGGTCAGCACTAACTTCATTATAAACTTTTAAATTATCGTATTGTTTTTGTAATGACTCTCCCATAATTCTAATTGCTGCATCAGAAACTTCAATTAATCTTTTGAAACAATCTGTTTTCTTTAATTCTGAAATACGTTTCGCTTCTTCTACAATACCTTTTAATCGTTCAGCATCTGTTGTTGCTTTCATACAAATTTCATTTAATGTTTTACAATAATACGTGTGTCGAGCAAGATGTTCTGCTAAAACTGTAGCTTCACAAATTCTACAAACAACTCCTGAACGTGGAGTTACAGTTGTGCTTGATTCATTTGAATTTATTAAACTCATATCAAGAGATGAAATACTTTGTTTTCTAGATTGACTACGTGACGATTGATGTGAGTGATTTTTAGAACGTGTTTCTATTCGTTTAATTTCATTTGAAGAAAGTAAACGAAGAAGTTTTAATAATTGGACATCTTCAGGATGATTTAATGAAATTTCTTTAATTTGACTAATAATTTGATTCAATTCTATTGCATCTAATAAATCTATAGACTCTAATCTCTTACATAAATGAATTAATGAAGTATCTTCTTTATGTGTTTGAACAATTTTCATACACTCATTAATAATTTCATTATTAGTACTTTGAATTGTTAGAAGTTCTTGTAAAGAAAGTATAGGTGTAACAGGTTTATGAGAAGTTTCTTCACTATAAACACTTTGTCTTCTATCTCTTCTTCTTTGAATAATAACAGTACTACTTTGTAAAGCAACTATCCATTCACCTAATAATTCTTTGGTTTTCGTTTTAAAATGATAAACAGCACCAGAAGATAATTTGATATGAAAAGTTTTTTCTTTCATATCAGAAACTTTTATATTAGCACCTTTTAAATCTAAGATTGTAGGTAATGTTAATTTAGAAAATTCTTTATCACTAACAAAATAAATCAAATAATTTCTTTTCACTAAAACATATCTTGCTACCCAACGTTTTAAGATATATCCCTCTTTTTTTAACTCACCTGAAATTATTGGTCTTCTTATAGAAATAATTGAATTTGGTAATGAAGTAGAAATCCATTGTTTAAAATATTCAGAATCACATACTCCAGAAATATTAATTACTGCTTGAAGATATTCACATAAAGCAGTATCTCTCATTGGATAAGAAATACTTCTTTTAGGAAAAAGAGGAAATCCATTTACTGGATTTTTTGATTTAAAAAAAGCGTCAAGTTCATAAAGGTCATTAGCTGTTTTTTGAATAGTATCAATTCTTGAATTACAAGTAAAAGAAATTGTATGAACAATAATTGGTATTGTATTAATTGTGTCTATCATTATTTCACTTTTAACACTAGAAATTATAATATTAGTATAACTAATTTCTCTTTCTTTAACTAATGTATTAACAACTACATCTTCAGTATTATAATCAATTGATTGAGTTATGCTTGATGGTGAAAAACAACTCTGTCGATTCTTTCTAAAATTGGTATGAATTGTTAATACAGGGACATGTGTTTCGTTCATCAATCCTTTAAGTGTTTTCTTTAAGTTTTTTTAGAACAAACAAACTAAAAATTTTCAATGTAAAAATACGTTTTTTTTGGTTAATTTCTCTTCGTCAAAAATAAAAATAAAATTAAAACTTTTTTTTAATTAATTTTTCTACTATTTTTAATCAGCCAAATTAAAATAGAACAAAACAATTCACAATTATAAAATAAATAAATAATTAAATAAATAGTTAAATAATTAATTAATTAAATATTAATAAAAATAAAAAAGATATTTCTATAAAAAAATCAAATTAGTTTAAATTACATCAACACGTTGCTTTACAACTATTTCCACACCAATTACATTGGTTATCCTCACATGAAATCTTATCTCTTCCATCACATACTTTCATTGTTATAACACCACACCGTAAACGAACATATGAAGCACATTCTAAAAACATTTCTACCTTTGTAGTTGGGAAAAAATCAGTTACTGTACCATAAAGATAAGGAACTGTTTCTACATCTGTTCTAACTGACCCAATTTTAATTCCAGCAGGAAGTTTTTGACTAGATTTAACTTCATATTTCATACAATTCCATGGGATAGGAGAGAATGTTTGACGTTGAATTGGAGTATTTAATTGGAGTTGTAATTCAAAATTTGTAGTAGAAGGTGAATTGATAAAGCAGTCATAACCAGGTTGAGTAATAAATAAAGAATAAGAAACAATAACAACAGATACTAAATAAACTATTAAAACCGAACTTATCACTTTAAAATCTAACTGATACATTCCTTTCATAATAATTAATAATCCTCCAATCAAAACAAATAATGAAACATAGACAACCATTACAATCAATACAATGGTTCCCATAATCATACTAACTGTAATTCCTATAGCCGCTAATAATAAAAATAAATATATAGATATAAAATTATTATGTTTAAAATAAAGTATTAGTGGTCCTCCATTCCACATAACTTTTAATTCATTACGAGTATTCCATAATGATAAATATGATAATATTGTTGTAAACCAACAATATCCCCACATAAATGGAAATTCTGGTAATGAAAAAATGACAAATATACTAAAGATAGTTAAAAAAATAGATGCAAATAATGTGACTATAGCTGGTCCAAATGAAAAATTAAAGAATAACATTTTGTCTATTTTATTTTTTCTTGTTTCTTTTTCTTCATCATTTTTTTCTTGAATCTCTTTTCTAAATTCTTCAACCACTTTAATCATTTGTTGAGTACTTTCTGATAGTTCTTTATATCTTTCATTTGAAGATAATTGCTCTGATGATGCATTTTCATAAATTTGTTTTAATGCTTCTACTAAATGCGGAATTACTCCAATAACATCTACTGCAAGTTCTCCTTTGTCATCTTCAATAACTAATTCAGGACAAACTTTTTTAACTTCTTGTGCAATAAACCCAAGTTTTTCTTCTTTTTTTCCAATATAATTAAATGATGTTCCTGTTAGTTGAAGTACTGTATTTAATGAATCAACTAATGGTTTAATATTTTCTTTTACACGAATATCAGATCGTTGTAAAAATCCATTTTCTGCCATGATTTCTCCCATAACATGAAGTCTTTTTAAATTTTCATTAATTCTTTCAATACGAATAAAATCTTCATTTTTTTCTATTATTCCATTCATTTGTGTTGGTGTTAATGGAGTAGAAGGAGACTGAAGATAATCCCATGGAATTTCATTTTGGGGTTGTTGAGGTGATGTAAATAAATCATTTCGAGAATTAAATCCATTTGAATTTTCACTTTCTTGTTTAAAATCAATAAATCCATTTAGACATAATGGATTTGTTAATGTAGAATTATCAGTTGAAACTCCTTGTGCAATTGTTGTATTAGCTTGTTCAATTTGTTGAATTGGAATAGTTGAAGGAGTTAATTGTTGAGGTAAGTTAATTGGAGAATTAATTTGTGCAGAAGTAGAACTTGAAGTACTCACTACAAGTGGAGATCTAATATTTTGTTGAACTTGTTGATAATTTTGAATTGTTTGAAGATTATTAATAGAATGTGTTAATGATGGTATTAATGGTGTTTCAGATATTTGACGAACAAACATTGTTGAACTTCTTCTTTCATTTTCTATTTGAATATTTTTCTCAAATGAATTTCCTCCTTTTTTTCCTCTTGAATCATCTACATATACTACATACATCTCACATAATTTCATTGCATCTTTTCTTTCTTCTTCTTTAATTCTTTTATATGCTTCTTTTTCTCCATTTAAATGTCGTAAATGTGCATCCCAAACATGACTATAACAGTTATACCTTGTCTTTGGTGGTTCAGTACATCCAGGAAAGACACACATCCAACACTTTCTTCGAGGCTTTGCTTGTGTTTCCATGTCAATTAGAATTGCCTGTTTTTTCCTACCGATGCCTATGAGATTTGTTTCATATTTTTTTCTTTTACCTTCTTCTCTTGGTTCTTTCTCTTTGGCTGTCACTTTTCTATTGATATTTTATTTTTTATTATTGTTTTGCTATCTTTTTTTCTATTTTTATAATACTTGTATAAATTATAATTTTATAATTTAATTTTTATGTTTTATGTTTTAATATTATTCTTTGGATTAGATTAAGTGCCTGTGAATTTTGGAAAATGACGTTTCGATGAACTATTTCATACTAGCATTTTTTGCGATAATCAGACTGAAGAACATAAAAAAACCTTTTAATAACACAATTTTTTTTATTGTGTTAAATCAAATTTATGTTTTTTAATGAATTCAAAACACAAAATTAAGATAATACAAAAAAACAAATTTATTTTTATTTAAAAAGAAATTGAAAAATAATTCACAATGGAAAAGAAAAGGGATCTGTGAATGATTGAACTTATTCAATAATGGCATTCACAACAACTGGTTTTGGTGGATTAAGCAATAACACATTCGGTAAAACAACTAATACAACAGGAGGGTTTGGTACTGGTTTTGGTTCAACAACTGGTTTTGGAAATACCAATAACACTGGTTTTGGTTCAACTACAGGTGGTTTTGGTAATGGTAATAATACAGGTTTTGGTAGTGGTTTTGGTTCAACAATAGGTGGATTTGGAAATAATAACAATACTAAGACGGCTGGTGGTTTTGGTTCAACACCAAGTGGTTTTGGTAATAACAATACATTTGGTAATACAGGGTTTGGTTCAACAACGACTGGATTTGGTAATACTACTAATACAGGATTTGGTTCAACGTCAGGTGCATTTGGAAATACTACTGGACTTGGTGGTTTTGGTTCAACATTAGGTAATGGGATTGGTAGTGGATTTGGAAATAATAATACAGGACTTGGCAGTGGATTTGGAAATAATAACATGGGTTTTGGTGGAGGATTTGGCATGACAAATACTGCAACAGGGATTGGAAATAATGGTGGATTAGGAAGTGGGTTAGGCACACCATTTGGTAATGGATTTGGAAATAATAGTAATGGAGGATTTAATTCAATAAATATGAATACGATGAATAACACAATTCAAACAGCAAACACATCACTTTTTGTAAATGTTGATTCAAGTATGATGGAATTTTTAAAGAATAAAATACAGTCAGATCGTTTAAAAAATGCATTATCATTAAAAGATATAAAGTATAATAATGATTTAGATAAAATGATTCAAGAAACACGGTTAAAAAGTTTTTCTTTAAAACAAGTAGAAGATAAAATAAGACCTAAAATAAATAAAGTATTTGATACAACAATTAATCAGATGCAAATATTAAGAGAAAAACAATTACTTGAAGAAAGTAGTAGACAAAATGAAAAAACTATTAAAGAAAAATTATTTAAAATCTGTTCTAGTTTTGAGGAAGAATTTAATGATCTTAGTGATCAAATTACTGAATTAAGTAATAAAGTAACACCTTTAGTAAATAATATTACTTTACAACAAGCAAAAATAGCTCTTGATGAAAATAGTAAACAAGCCTACCAAATAAAAGAAAATGTTGTATTTATACAAGAAAGTTTGGCTGAAACAGAACAAAAAATTGAATCTTCTTTGTCTCATTTATGGAATCCTAATTCTTTGAAGTAACATACATCTATTTTTGAATTAATTGAATGATATTCGTTCTTTTTTATTTCTTTTTCTGTTTTATTCTTTTTTTTGTTTAATATATATTAGTGTCTTTTTGGAAGAAAAATAAGAAGTTCATTCAAAAATGAAATATCTTATCCCAAAAGTTAAAAATGAACAACAAAAACACAATCTGAAAATAGGGTTATTTGAAAAGAAAAGTTAAAAAATAACTTAAATAAAAGAAAGAATCTCATTACATATGAATATTGAAAAAGGGAAAATCTATGTTGGAGGATTTACAAATGATTTTACTGAGCAAGATTTGAGAGAATTATTTAGTGAGTTTGGAACAATAGAGTCTATCTCTATTTTTCATAAAAGAATTACTTTTGCACATATAATTTTTACAGACAAACAAAGTTGTGCTAAAGCTATTGAAAAATATGAAATGAAAAAAGTTAAGGGAATAACTTTAAGAGTTGGAGAAATGAAAATCACACCAGAAAAAGAAAAGGTTCAAGATGAAAGGACTTTTGGTGATATTAAGATGAGTGTTATATTAGTAAGACCAATGCACGAAGATAATATTGGAGCTGTTGGAAGGTTATGTGCTAATTATGGAATTAATAAATTGTATATTGTCAATCCCTTGTGTGAAATTGGGGAAGAATCTATTAAAGTATCTCGACATGGAAATGGATATATAGAGAATGCTGTAATATGTAAATCCCTTGAAGAAGTAAGAAAAGACTGTACATTATTGGTTGGATATACTGCAAGGGAAAGTTCTGGACAAAAAAATAAAAGAATTTTAATGACAATGCAAGAAGCTGGAGATATGTTATCAACAATGAAAGGGTGTGTTGGTTTAGTTTTTGGAAATGAAAGTAATGGACTTAACACTGAAGAATGTGACGCATGTGATTTATTAAATAAAATTGATATTAGAAGTCATTATCCAGTATTAAATCTTAGTCATGCAGTTGGTATCGCATTAAATTATATGCACATGAGATTAAGAGATGGTGGAGACTTAGTTCCTGAGGGGTGCAAAGAAATTATTGCCAAAGAAAAAGGAGAGTTACTTGAAGAATGGAAAGAAATTTTACATTCTGTAATGAATGAACAAAGAGAAGTTGGTGCTGTTGAATCAATGAAAAAATTACTTGGAAGAGTTATGTTGACTGAACGGGAAGCAGCCGCCTTGGACGGTGCATTCAAGGCATTGTTACACCATTTTCATGAAAAAGAAATTCATTCTCAAGAAATAAATAATAAAAAAGAAGATGTTATAGAGCAATCACAAAATTAAATTGATTTTACTATATTTGTTAATTATATTTTTAGAACATAAAAAATTTATTACAATTACAAATAACAAAAAAGTAGAATTGAAGTAAAAAAAAGAAAAAAAAAGGGTTTGTTTAGAGAGTTGAAAAAATTAAAGTCCAGTTGAAGAGGAAGAATGAATGTAAAATTATTGTTACAATTTTATATTGCTTCTTTTGTCGCACATACACAAACATTACTATTAGCAATGAAACATCACCGACCATTTTATTTATTCACATCTTATATTGTATTTGTCTTATATTGTTGGTATTATTCATATTCACTGATTCTTATTCTTCTTCCATTGTTCATTTATTTAATTTCATTTATTATAGAAACTGATGATTATCCACATACCTATTATATGAAACAATCACCCTTTTCATCTAAGGTTCTTTCTGTAACACCACAACTTAGTTCTTCTTATCAATGTCCATTAAAACCACTTTCAGGACATTTATTAACAGTATATACATCTCAAACTGATACAACATTTTCATTTTCTTATAGTAGAACTATTGTACATTGTCAAGATGGAGGTATTTGTGGATTTGATGTTCTTGATAGCGATTTACCAGTAACAGCACCAATAATAGTTTTTGTTCCTGGTGCTGTCGGAGATAAGAAGAGTTTATATATTAAGAAAGCAGTAGAGCTTGCACGTAGAAATAATTTCCGTGCTATTGTTTTCATTAAAAGAGGTTTATCTGGAATTGAAGTAACAACAGGAAAGTTATACAATGCTATTTCATGTGAAGACATTTATGACGCACTTCCTATTATTCATAAACAATTTGAACAAGCACAAATTAATATCGTTGGATATTCTCTTGGTGGATCACAAGCAATTCGTTTAAGTTATAAATATTCATCTGATTTATTACAATTTAATGTAAATTCGATTTGTGCTGTTTGTCCTGTTTGGGGAATTTCTGCTGTAGAAACACCTGATTTATATGCTAAACCATTTATTGATGAGTTTAAAGAAATTCTTTTTAGTCATAAAGAAGTTTTTGAGAAAGCTACTGATAAAGATGGACATCCATTATATGATTTAAATGCAGTAAACAACGCAAAAACAATGAAAGAATTAGAGAAAACATTAATTGCCCCAATGTTTGGATACAAGAGTGTTGAAGCATATTATTGGGATGTAGAGCAATGGTTCCAAAATTTACCATGTACTCGTATTCCAACATATACAATTAATTCTTTTGATGATCCAGTATTAAATGACCAAGATTATTCTTATTTGAGAATTAAGGCTCTTTGTGGATTTAGCCCATTTGTTATTTCTTCTTATACCCAAAGAGGAGGTCATTGTATTTATAGTGAATCACTGGAAGTTAATACAATGAGTTATGCTGATAGAAATGTTCTTGAGTTTATTAAAACTGTTTCTGGTTTAAATCAATCAGGAGAACTTGCTGTAATGAGAAAGGAGGTAGAAGAAAAATTTAAATGGTTCAATGAATAATTTACTCTTTTTACATTGAAATGAATAGTTTGGAATGATTTTTGAAAGGATTTAATCACATTCAATTATTAAAAGGAAGTTATTTTTTAATAATTCATTTATTTTTAAGAAGGAAAGAATAATAAACCTAAAGTAATTAAGACAAATAGTAGTATTTATTTATTCATCATAAAGGGATTTTTTAGATTTTGCTTTGGAACAGCTGTATTATTTAATTTAGTTCTTCCAACAACATATTTTGGCATTGGGGCATTTGCAATTTCAAGTATTTGTAATTTCCAATTCCAACCTTCTCTTGGTCTTTTTAATTCATTGTACATAAAGTTATTTCTAATTGGAAGAATAGTAGGATATGCAGAAACACCATCTCGTTTACAATAACTTTTGTGTTTGTCACAGTCAATTTGGAATATTTTAATATTATTAAGCATTGCAAGTTCAGAGATTGTCTCATTCATTTCTTTATCAATTAATTGACAAAAGTGACACTTTTCTGACATATATTCAATAACAACAAGTTTTGATGAATTTCTATATTGGTCTATCTCTTCAGGGGTGGAGCGGGATTGTACTAAAACACAAATTAAACAAATGAATAAGACTTTCATTTTTATTATTTTTAGTTCCTTTTTTTTTATTTTTTTTTTGAACTTCTTTTCCATGAAAAGAAAAAAAACTAAAATATTTATTAGAAATATAGAAATTCTTAATTTAAAAAAAATGTTTTTCCAAAAAATATGAATTAAAAATATAATACAATTTAACTATTAAAAAAGTAATTTTTTTTATTACATATTATTGATATAACAAACTATAAGATAAGAATAATGTAATTTAAATAAAAAATGAAATAAGTTATTAGGAAGAGTAATAAATTTACTTAATAAATTATCTGTTAATTCTTTATTCTTAACTTAAACTAAAAAAAAGATTTCTTTCATTTTTTTTTTCTAATGATTTATATAAATAATAAAACAATATTTTTATTTAATTTATTTATAACAATATCACATTGTCTTAAATTATTTTTTCTTAAACTTTAAAAGAAGTAATAATACTCTTTGTTTTAATTAATAAGATGTTAATTGTTTATTTCTTTTCTTATTTTCTTATTTTGTATTTTGTTTTTTCTTTATTATATTATTATTTTGTTTAATGTATTTGTTGTAATACTAAAACATATGTTAAATTACAATTTATTAATTTATTTAATTCATTGATTATGAATTATTTATTTTTATTGAAAATTGAACCAAAGAAATATAGTGCAATAAATGAAAGGTTAATATCAACAATAAAATATAAACTCAATCAATACATTGGATTTTTTAAGTTAGACATAATGAGAAGAGGAATAGTGGTAATAGTAAAATTATAATGTAAAAAAGAAATAAGAAGTAAAGAAATAAAAAGGAGGAATTATCTTAAAAAAAAAAAAAGAAAAGAAACAAAAAAGAACTTAAAAAAAGAAAACCCCTGATTAAAAAAATGAAAAGAGTAATAATTAATCCAAAAGGAAATGATAAGGTGATTGGATATGACAAACGATTGGATGAGATTAAAAAAGTTCCACAAAGAGAATATGATCCAGAAAAAGATGATATTGAATTTCTACAATTTGATATTGATTATATTAATCGTATTGTTGAAAAAGAATATCGAATAGAAGAAGACCCATTGAGTGAAGGATATAATGAACCAGTATTATATTTATATGGAACTACAAATGAAGGGGATAGTGTTTTAGCTATGGTACATGGATATAAACCATATTTTTATATTTCTGTAGAAAAAGAATATACACAACAAGAACTTGATGAACTTAAAATGAAATGTAATCAACAACTTCATTCTGAAGTAAAAGCAACAGGGGATTTTGAACAATACATTTTAAATATGGAAAATATTAAAAATCATCACTCTCTTATGAATTATAATTTCGAAAAAGAAGTTTTCTTTATTAAAATAACTTTAAGACTTCCAAAATATGTTCCATTGTTAAGACATATTCTTCAAGAAACTCAACGTGTTAATAATCGACATTATCAGACATATGAAGCAGACTTATTGTTTGTTTTAAGATTTATGGTAGATTCTGGTTTAGTTGGATGTAGTTGGGTAAAAGTTCCAGCAAAAAGATATGTTTTAGTAAAAGATGAAGCAAATAAAATTTCAAGGTGTCAACATGAAATTCATTTAGATGTAAAAGATTTATTAAATTTAGGATGTGATAATGAATATACTAAAACTGCTCCATTAAGAATTCTTTCTTTTGATATTGAATGTGCAGGAAGAAAAGGTTCATTCCCAGTTCCTGAACTTGATCCAGTTATTCAAATTGCTAATTATGTCGTTGAATTTGGTAGACCAGATGTTGTTACAAAGAATGTATTTGTATTAAAAGGTTGTTCACCAATTCCTGGAGCTATTATATATGACTATGACACAGAAGAAGAATTATTAAAAGGGTGGTCAGATTTTATTAATGCAATAGATGTTGATATATTTACTGGGTATAATATTATGAACTTTGATTTTAAATATCTATTAGAACGAGCAAAGGTATTAAAAGTTAAGGACTTCTCATCATTCTCAAAATTAAAAAGTTCTCATGTGAGTATTAGACAATCTACATTCCAGTCAAAGGCAGTAGGTGTTAGAGAATCAAATGAATTAATAAATCTAGAAGGAAGAATTCCATTTGATATGTTCCAAGTTATTCAACATGATTATAAATTAAGGTCTTATACATTAAACTTTGTGTCAAGTAATTTCCTTGGTGATCAAAAAGAAGAAGTACATTATGCTGATATCACTACATTACATGAAGGAAGTATGGATGATCGTAATAGAATTGCTGTTTATTGTTTAAAAGATACGTATTTACCAATTAAATTATTAGAGAAATTAATGTCATTAGTAAATGGATTTGAAATGTGTAGAGTCACTGGTATTCCATTGTCATACCTTCTTCCTCGAGGACAACAAGTTAAAGTTATAACTCAATTGTATCGTCATGCTAATGCAAAGAACTTATTTATTCCATTCTTCCAAAGAACTAAAACAAATGGAGATAAATATGTTGGAGCTACTGTTATTAATCCAATTAAAGGATTTTATAAAGTACCAATTTCAACACTAGATTTCTCTTCACTATATCCTTCTATTATGATTTCTCATAATTTGTGTTATTCTACTTTAATTGATGGAATTAAAACTCGAAAGGATATTCCATCAATAGAGTTTCTGAAAACATCTGAGAGTGAAGAGGATAGAAAGTTGTATGACCAAATTATGAAAAAATTAAAAGACAAACAACTTAATGTAGAAGATGTAGAATTATCACCAAATGGTGATCTTTTTGTTAAGTCAAGTAAGAGAAAAGGAATTTTACCAGAAATTCTCGAAAATTTACTTGCAGCAAGAAAACAAGCTAAAAAAGATATGGCAGCTGCCACAGATCCTTTTAAAATTACTGTGTTAAATGGAAGACAATTAGCACTTAAAGTTAGTGCAAATTCAGTGTATGGATTTACTGGTGCACAAATTGGAAAACTCCCTTGTATGCAAATTGCATCAAGTGTAACTTCCTACGGTAGAACAATGATTGAATTAACAAAAACTACTGTAGAGGAAAAATACAGTAAGAAAAATGGATTTCCATGGGATGCACAAGTTGTTTATGGTGATACAGATTCAGTTATGGTAAAATTTGGAACATCTGATTTAGCTGAAGCAATTCGATTAGGAAAAGAAGCTGCTGTATTTGTAACAACAAAATTTCCACGACCAATCAATCTTGAATTTGAAAAAGTGTTTTTCCCGTATTTATTAATTAGTAAAAAGAGATATGCAGGATTATATTTCAATCGAGCAGATAAATGGGATCATGTAGATACTAAGGGAATTGAAACTGTAAGAAGAGATAATTGTTTATTAGTGAAATATGTCATCGAAAATGTATTAAATAAAATTCTATTAGACTCAGACGTTGAAGGAGCAATTAGTTTTGTAAAAAATATGATTTCTGATTTACTACAAAATAAGTTAGATTTATCTATGTTAATTATATCAAAAACATTAAGTAAAGAAGATTATGCGGGGAAACAAGCTCATGTAGAATTAGTTAAAAGAATTAGAGAAAGAGATAAAACAACTACAATTAATACAGGAGATAGAATTCCATATGTTATTATTAAATCAACAAAAGATGCAAAAGCTTATGAAAAAGCAGAAGACCCATTGTATGTATTAGAAAATAATATCCCAATTGATTTTGATTACTATATTGAGAATCAATTGAAAAAACCATTAACACGTATTTTCAAACCTATTTTAGGAGAAAAGGTTAGTGAAATTTTTGAAGGAAAACACACAAGGTTTGTTGTAAATATCACTCCAACAGCAAATACTGGAATTATGAAATTTGCAAAGGTTACAAAACGATGTGCTGAGTGTCATGCTGTATTAAAACAAAATGAAGGTACTATTTGTAGAAATTGTCATGAAAAAACTGGAGAAATTTATGCTAGAAAGTTGGTTGACGTACAAAAATCAGAAAACGCATACCATCGTATTATGACTCAATGTCAAGAATGTATGCAATCCCATCATAGAGAAATTATCTGTGCTAACAAAGACTGCCCAATATTCTATATGAGAGTTAAAGTACAACATAGTATTAATCAACAAAGAGAAATGATTGAGAATTTTGAATGGTAAATTTTAATTAATTTAATAAAAATCAATTTAATTCTGGGTTGAATTATTTTGTAAACGTTCTCTAGAACGAAGAGTAGAAGAAGAGAATTTTGAGCCATCTGTGGTAAGAATAAGATTAATAGTAATTGAATGTAAAGGTTGAAATCCATTCATAATTCGTTTGTTATTAATGAATGAAATAGTTTTTTGTGTTTCTTCACTAACAATTAAACAATCGAGAGTAGGGTCAGTAGTTGATGTTCCTTCGGGTTGATTAATTTCGGAGATTGTGTAAGGTGGAATTGGATAATATTTGTTGATGGTATGAAGTAAGTCAATGATTTGTGTTTGACGAGTGGTGAAAGAATGAATCAACTCATAGTTTTGTTTTGAATGAAGTAATGCATCACCAGTGATTGCAATGGCAAGATGTGATGAAGAAGTGAATAAAGCCGTTTGAATGAGGGAATAATGACCACAATGAAGGCGGTCAAATGTTCCACCCACACCCACATTATTATAACGAGGGAATAAGTTAACACGTGGAATAAGTAAAACAAATAACACTGAGTATGATTCGTTGATTTCAATGAGTGTTTTGTATATTAATTGAAGCCATTGACTATATTCTTGTTGCTACTTTATTTAATTGAATCATCAACAAATATACATTCACACAAACAGGAATAAAGACAGACGAAGTGTTCAAATAAAAGAGAAGAGGATTAGTGACAGGATGAGAAGAAATGAATAATCGAATCTCTTCTTGTGTTGTTTCTTTTATATTTATTTCCATTCTTTTTCTTTTTTTTTTCTTTTTCTTTTTTTTTATGAAAAATAAAAAATCTTAATAAATAGATTGGATAATATTAGGAGAAATGAGAGATAGAAGATGATATGAAGAATAATTTAATTTGTATGCACCTCTATCTCCAAAATAAAATAATAGGAGATAAATTTGATGAAATAAAAGAAATCCTAAAGAAAATTAATAGACTAGAAGATATAATCAATGAAATTGTACAGAATCAAGTGCATCATGAAATTAAAAGAATATGATGAAGAAGGAATAAAAGTTAAAGCACTAGAAAGAATAAAGTACCTAAAATATATGATGACAATGATAAAAGAAAGAATTAAATTTAATAAAGATGAAAGGGTCAGAATCAATACAAATAAAATAATGTTTGATTCTAACAAGAAAATTAAAATATGGAAGAAACAAACAATGAAATATACCCAAATAACGATATTACTTTAGAATATTGGAAATAGTTATATGAAACACAGGTGATATTAAATAAAGAAAATTGGAAAATAAAACAAATCACCTCGTGGAATGAAAGATATTTCAATTATGATAATGTCATTATAACAATAAATGAATTAAATTTCAGTTTAAAGAGAATAAGTAACTGGAAAGCACAATGAATAGACACTATATAAAATTAATGAAATACAAAGATAAAATCTAAATAATAAATAAAAAGAATAAAACTATTCTAATAAATGTATGAATAATGTTGAATATTATAATATTAATAGAGACTAGTTTGAATAAAAGAAATAAATATAAATAAAGAATAGAATAAAGAAAATAGAGAAATAAGATAAATAAAATAAATCAAGTAGTAATTTCAATAAATGGATAAGTAAATAATTAATTAAAAATTGAATTCGATGTTATAAAAGGAATTAAAAACCATGCCATTACAAACATAATGGATGTCAGGAGATATTGACTCTACCAAAACTAAACATATACAGTAGAAATACTATAGAAAAATATATTTGAAAACTCTGCTTGTTCAGCAACAATAGAAGCTAGTTTTATTAATACTTAATTAATTGCTTTTTAACTGATATTAATTAAAAACTAACCTTTAAAAAGAGTAATAATAAAATAAATACTAAGAATATGAGACTTTTAACTTATATGAGTGAAATATTATAATAACAATGAAATATAACTCCATAACACAGAAAAAATAGAAAGCAGTTAAATGTATTGATTAAAAATTGAACCAATACACTACTTCACAACAAATGTTTATAAACTTCACAACATAAAAAGTTTTAACCATTACTTATCATCACCACTTATTTAAACAACTTTAGAACAAATTGTCACACAGACATTCGAAAAAAAACAGAAAAAGATGCTGTTTGTCTCTTAATGAGAAACACAAAACAATGCATCAACTAAAGAACAAGAAAAAACAAAATAAATGTGGTAGGTGTGTTTAAAAGAAATTAAAAAACAGTCAAAAAATATAAAAATGTTATTTAAAAAATGAAAATATAAAAATTAAGAAAAACTAAATATAGATTGAATAAAAAGTTCGGTGATTAAAATGGAAGGAAAAGAAAGTGATTTATTATAGAACTGAGAAATATTAATTACTTATGTCATTGCCAGGAGACCTTAACGTCTTAACTCATAACCCAGATTTACCTATTTCTACAAAAGCAGACTTTGAAGAGTTTAAAGGATTCTTTGACCAAACTGAAGGATGGATTGAGTCATATAAAGATGAACATACCCAAGTTCATTTCAAAAACCCAGAAAATACAGCAGAAATTCAAGTCAAATTAGTTTCTGATGCTATGAAAGATATTCCTGCTCAAGTTATTTATGAATGTATTCATGATCCAGATTACAGAAAAACATGGGATGATCGTATGATTGAAGGATTTTTAATTGAACAAATTGATGAGTGTAATGACATTGGATATTATTCTGTTGCTATGCCATTTATTATTTCTAATAGAGACTGGGTTAATAGAAGAAGTTGGTGGCATAACCCAGAAATGACAGAATTCATCATTTTCAATTTTTCTCATAAACATCCATTAGTCCCAGAAAAATCAGGATTTGTTAGAGCTTGGTCTTATAAGTCAGGCTATTATATGAAAACTACTGAAAAAGGAACTATGTTCTATTACTTTGGATGGAACTCATGGAATGGATGGATTCCAGCATGGTGTGTTAATAAAGCAACTAAAACTATGGTTGGAGGTGTTATTGATAGTTTAATGAAACAATCTGCTGCATACGAAGAATGGAAGAGTAAGAATAAGCCAGAAGATAGACCATGGTTAAGATTGAATGACTGGCAAAGAAAAGAGAAAGAAGAGTATGATGCTAAGCATGCTGGAGATAAGAAAGAAGAAGAAACAAAAGAAGAAGAGAAAAAATAAAATAGAATTTAAAGAGAATTTAAATTATTATTTTATCATGACTTTATTTTTTAATAAAAAAATAAATTTAGAATTTTTTGATTTTTAAAAATTAACGAAAGTATACTTAATTCTCAGGATGGTTAATTTAATAACGAAAATAAAAAACTTACAATTAATATTAAAATATTATTCACTAAACTTCCAATCCCAACAAAAATAAATCTCAAATTAAGTAAGTTACAACTTTTTAACAAAAATAAGTAACAATAAAAAACCATCATTTAATAATAATATTTTCTTTCAACACCATTCTTAGGAAAGAAATAATCATACTTCCTAACAAATAAAAAACATAATGAAAAATATAAATGAATAAAATTCCAACATATTGAGAAATGATTGATTAAGTTGATTCAATTTATTTGATATTAATGTTTTTTATTTTTATTTTTATTTTTATTTTCTTTTTAGTTGGTTATTTCATTATTAAGATTATCATTTTTATTTCTTGTATATGTTGATTGTTCATTCAATTAAATGGTGTTATTGTGTTTATTTGATTTAGTATTAACATTAACATTTATCTCATTTCTTTTGTTATTATTCAATGTTCTTTCGATTTTCTTATGAATAAATACCATTTGGATATTATTTTATCATTATTCTTATTGTTAATTGCTTTTCTGTTATTCTTTGTTTTGTTGATTATTGAAGTATCTATCAATTATTAATTACTATAACAAATTATTCTTTGATGTTTGAATGTGTTGATTTAATGGGATGTTTGTGTGTTTGAAATGTCACATTCAAATTGGTTTGAATGTTCCAGAATAACATCGTAAACTAAAAAGATGTTATTGTTAGTTAAAAGAAGAATGAAAAGAAGAAAGAGAATAGAAAGAATGAGTGAAATTATCAAGAAATGATTTAATTTGAACAGAAGATGCATGAGGATTTGAATTGAACCACGAGTTTATGATTTGAATTTCATTAGATTTACCTTGTTTTTTAAGGATATGAAGAAGACGATTTTTTTCAGAGTGAAGACTTTTGATTTTCTTCAATTCAACATCTTGAATATCTAACAAATTGGATCGTTGAATAAGTGTTGGAAGATTTGCTTGCTTG